>NC_057804.1:435142487-435442487 GCF_018294505.1 Triticum aestivum | reverse complement strand
AAAATGATAGTCCTCGAAAGTATGTCACTTTCGGTGACAACTCAAAGGGTAAGGTGGTTGGCCTCGATAAGGTGGCCATCTCACATGATAGCTCCATTCAGAATGTTATGCTCGTTGAATCTCTTGGGTACAACTTACTTTCAGTATCTAGACTTGCTGATTTCGGTTTTAATGTCCTATTTACCGAAGTAGATTGCCAAGTGTTTCATCGAGACAATCATAAAATGGTCTTTACCTGTATATACATAGAGGTGATCTTTACATTGTTGATTTCTCTAAAAAGGCTAAACCTAAAACTTGCTTCATTGCTAAATCCTCAAAAGGTTGGTTATGGCATAGACGACTAGGTCAGTTGGCATGAGAAACCTTGACAAGCTTATTAAAGGGAATCATATCCTTGGTGTTAACGATGTCATATTTGATAAGGATAGACTTTGCAGTGCTTGTCAAGCAGGTAAACAGGTTGGAGGAAGGCATCCCATGAAGAACATCATGACCACAAGAAGGCCACTTGAGCTACTTCACATGGATCTTTTTGGTCCCAACGCTTACAAGAGTCTCGGTGGAAATTCTTTTGGTATAGTTATAGTTGATGATTTTTCAAGATTTACGTGGGTGTTCTTTCTCGATGATAAATCACAGGTCCAAAAGATCTTCAAAAACTTCACCAGGAAGGCTCAAAATCAGTTTGAAGTGAAGATCAAGAAGATTCGCAAGGACAACGGAACAGAGTTCAAGAACGCAAACGTGGACACCTTTCTTGACGAAGAAGGGATTTCACACGAGTTCTCGGCTACATACACACCTCAACAAAATGGAGTTGTTGAGAGGAAGAACTAGATGCTCATCGAAATGGCAAGAACGATGCTTGATGAGTACAAGACGCCGAAGCACTTTTGGGCAGAAGCGGTTGAGACAACTTGTCATGCAACAAATCACTTGTATCTTCACAAGCTACTCGACAAGACGGCATACGAGCTCCTCACCGGTAACAAGCCCCAAGTTGGATACTTTCGAGTATTCGGCTCAAAGTGCTACATTCTTGATAAGCATCGTCATTCTAAATTTGCTCCTAAGTCTCATGAAGGTTTCCTACTAGGTTATGGCTCAAACTCTCACACTTACCGTGTCTACAACAATTTCACCCAAAAGGTTGAAGAGACGGTAGATGTGAAGTTTGATGAATCTAACGGCTCGCAAGTAGAGCAATTGCCAATTGATGTAGGAGACAAAGATCCTTCGGAAGCAATCCAAGACTTGTCTATTGGCAAGGTCTGTCCAACGGAGGTGAAGGAGAGTACCTCGTCCGTCCAAGTGGAAGCTTCTACTTCATGACAAGGTGAACCAAGAGTTGATACGGAAGCATCCACAAGTGGGACACACCAAGATGAAGAAAACGAGGAAGTGCATCAAGATGAACGTCAACAACCTCCTTCTCCACCACGACAAGAGAACGACAACGCCAACAATGAAGAAGGCCAAGAAGAAGAAGAAGTTCAACCAAGAACCAAGCAAAAGCTTTCACGAGTTCGAGCAAGAATTGCTAAAGACCATCCCGTCGAGAAAATCTACAACGATATTCAAACCGGGAGAATCACTCACTCTAAAACTCGTTTAGCTAACTTTTGTGAAAACTATTCTTTCATCTCTAGCATTGAACCTATGAAGGTCGAAGAGGCATTAGAAGATCCGGATTGGATAAATGCTATGCATGAAGAGCTACACAACTTTGAGAGGAACCAAGTTTGGACATTGGTTGAGAAGCCCGACAACAACCACAACATCATCGGTACCAAATGGGTGTTTCGCAACAAGCAAGATGAAGATGGACAAGTAGTTCGCAACAAAGCACGTCTCGTCGCCCAAGGCTACACACAAGTCGAAGGTATGGACTATGGTGAGACTTATGCTCCCGTTGCTAGACTTGAGTCCATTCACATCTTACTTGCCTATGCTAATCACCATGATATCACCTTGTACCAAATGGACATTAAAAGTGCTTTTCTAAATGGTGAAATAGAGGAGGAAGTTTATGTTAAGCAACCTCCCGGCTTTGTCAATCCTAAGAAACCAAATCATGTTTACAAACTTCACAAAGCCCTTTATGGTCTTAAACAAGCTCCTAGAGCGTGGTATAAATGCTTGACCAAGTTCCTTATTGAAAAAGGCTATGAAATTGGGAAAATTGATTCCACACTTTTTACTAAAAGGGTTAATGGAGAACTATTTGTGTGCCAAATCTATGTTGATGATATTATATTTGGTTCTACTAACCCTCATTTTAGTGAAAAGTTTGGGAAGCTAATGTCGAAGAAGTTTGAGATGTCTTTGATGAGTGAACTCAAATTCTTTCTTGGCTTGCAAATCAAGCAAACTAAGGAAGGTACATTTGTCTCTCAAACGAAGTACACCAAGGACTTATTCAAGAAGTTCAATATGCAAGAATGCGAAGGTATGTCTACACCCATGCCTACTAGTGGACACCTTGACTTGACCAAAGATGGTGAACCGATTGATCAAAAGGTTTATCGCTCTATGATTGGTTCATTGTTATATCTATGTGCTTCACGTCCCGATATCATGCTAAGTGTGTGCATGTGTGCACAATATCAAGCTGCTCCTAAAGAATGTCATCTTAAGGCCGTGAAAAGGATAGTGAGATACTTAATCCATACACCAAATTTTGGCATTTGGTATCCTAAGAGGGCCTCTTTCGATCTTGTTGGCTACTCCGACTCGGACTATGCCAGAGAAAAGGTTGATAGAAAGTCCACTTCGGGTACTTGTCAATTTCTTGGTAGATCTCTTGTGTCTTGGTCCTCCAAGAAACAAAACTCGGTATCCTTATCCACCGCCGAAGCGGAATACATTGCCGCTGGTTCATGTTGTTCTCAATTACTTTGGATGACCCAAACTCTTAAAGATTATGGGATATATGTGAAACATGTTCCATTGCTTTGTGACAATGAAAGTGCTATCAAAATTGGTCATAATCCCGTACAACATTCTCGAACTAAGCATATTGAAGTTCGTCATCATTTCATTCGAGATCATGTTGCTAAGGGTGACATTAATCTTAAGCATGTTCGCACCGAAAAGCAATTAGTGGATATATTCACTAAACCTCTTGATGAGAAAGTGTTTTGCAGGTCGAGAGGAGAATTGAACATCATAGATGCTTCAAACTTGGAGTAGAAACTCCATTGGACACATGCAAGACATGAGCTTATGACTAATCCTTGATATTTCTCTTATGATGAAGATCTTATGTCTTGGATATATTTGCATCTTTCATGTTATATAACCCATGTAGGTACTTGGCTGAATCAAATTCCATGTGATTGTAATCTACTCACATCTTGAGCAATCTCTACATCACCAAGTTTCTACACTATGGTGGTTGAAGACAAGGAAGCACGGAACCATTCGAACATATCCTTTGACAAATTCTATGTTGAGCTTCATGATTGTCATTTTTGGATACACAAGTGCTCTTCCTTGCAAGAACTAACCCATGTAGGTAGATGGACTCAAATTCCAAGTGGTGCTCCCAATCCTTGATGAGCTACATCAACCTTGAGCAACCCACACAAGTTCAACTACATGTTCAACACCACCAACCAAGGTATGTTATTCCATCTTAGAGAAGCTTTTCCAAGACATGAGCTAAAGCAACTCGACAAGATGTGAATACATCAAGATGCTTAAACAAAAAATGACAACCCCATTTTGAGCTTACACGATGAGTATGACCTATGATAAAGTGATCTCACTTGACTCCTAAGTCAATATACTCTAACATAGGTGACTTTGTCGCCGACCATCTCTAGATGAAGTTCTCTTGTGTTCTTTTCCATGTTTTTGCATTTTTTCATGCATATTTGTTTCCCCTTTCAAAAAAAAAACTTCATCTAGATTTCTTTCTGTTTGCTCTGCATTTTCTGCATCCAATTCATTGCATATCATTCAGTAAATTCCTTGCAAATATTTGTGAGATCTTACTAATCTAGTGAGCTGAGGGGACAAGTGTTTTCTCTGCGATGAACTCGGTTTCACCGATTTGTTGTTTTCGGTCCAACCGAATCCTTTCAGCACAACCGAAGCATACCACTCGGTGCCACCGATTTCACAACAACAAAAACAGTTTGCCACTTATTCTGTGTTTCTTCTGATCCAGCTCCACTCAATGAATCTTGTCCTCTACAAGCATCACATTTATATAAATGCCTTGTGCTGTGACTCAAGGATCAAACCCTTCTTGGAAATTGATGTCAAAGGGGGAGAGAGAGATCACATCAAAGCTTATCACTTAGAGAGATCACATCATAGGGAGAGAGTACCACCTCCTCAGGGGGAGAAAGAGATCTCTAGGGGGAGAGAATACTCAAGTAGAAAGTATTTCTCAAGGATCCCAGATGCTTGGTGTTCAAGAGGAGAGATGCCACATGTCTTCTTGAGAGGAAAGACATGTTCATATGTGCTTATTTGCATTAGCTCTGTTCTTTTATATCTTTCAGCTCTGATTTTCTGTTCCCTATCTTCTCCCAGTATCCCATGCTAGATTCAGGGGGAGCAAGACATCTAAGGGGAAGAAATCATTTAAATTAATTGCATATCTTTACTCTTGGGGACATGTATAATCCAATGTGGTACTTACTACTCACTCCTTACATGTCATCCCAGTCTTGGTATTCTTGTGGTTTCTTCTGTTTGCTTTGGCTAGTAGATGTACCTGTGTTATCTAACCTTGTTTACGCAGGTTCATTCCATCCTAAGACAACTCAAGACTACAAGGTAAGTATATGCATCACAATCATGTGTATGAGGAATTTTTGCTGATGTACATACTGTTTGCAAGAAGGACTCATGGGCATGAAGGTATTTTCTTTAATATTCTTTGCTCTGATGCATATGGCCAAGATACATGTAACACATTGCCTGCTCTATCATGGTTATGCTCTCACATGCTTCTATATTCCATATTCACATGATTGCATATATGTAGGGGGAGCCTATGCTTGTCACATGTCTTTCCAAAGCTTTACTTGCTATTCTTTAAATCTTTATCTAAAGCTTTCATGTATGTTGTCATCAATTACCAAAAAGGGGGAGATTGAAAGCACAAGTGCTCCCTAGGAGGTTTTGGTAATTAATGACAACATATCTCTTGTTGGACTAACACTTTTATCTAGTATGTTTCAGATAAGTTCAACAATGGAGTGGCATGGACTAAAGGATGTGGGAACTCCTTCAAGATGCTAAGGACAAAGGATTGGCTCAAGCTTCAAGCTCAAGACTCTTCATTTTATATTTTAGTGATCCAAGATCACATTGAGTCTATAGGAAAAGCCAATACTATCAAGGAGGGATGAGGTGTTGCTTAATGAGTTTCTTGCTCCACAGTGCTTAGTGATATGTTCCAAAACCCTCAACTACTTTTCCACTTCCACACATATGACCTAAACCTAAAGTCAAACTCGGCCACACCGATTCTTTCTATCTGGCGCCACCGAGTTTAGATGTCATAGCCACTGCCACAAACCCTAGACAAATCGGTCTCACCGATTGGGATCTCGGTCTCACCGAGATGGGATTGTAATCTCTCTGTGTATGTCCATTACCAAAATCGGTCTCACCGAGTTTGAGCAATCGGTACTACCAAGATTATAATGCAAACTCTCTGGTTAACTTATTACCAAAATCGGTCCCATCGAGTTTGAGTAATCGGTCCCGTCGAGTTTGCCTGACCAACTCTCTAGTTAGCTAATTACCAAAATCGGTCTCACCGAGTTTGTGTAATCGGTCTCACCAAGATTGCGTTATGCCCTAACCCTAACCATATCGGTCCTACCGAGTTGCATGTCAGTCCCACCGAAAATCCTAACGGTCACTAGATTTGCTAAATCGGTCCGACCGAGTTTGTTGATTCGGTCCCACCGAGTTTGGTAAATTGTGTGTAAGGTTAGATTTTGTGTGGAGGCTATATATACCCCTCCACCTCCTCTTCATTCGTGGAGAGAGCCATCAGAACGAACCTACACTTCCAGCATCCATTTTCTGAGAGAGAACTACCTACTCATGTGTTGAGGCCAAGATATTCCATTCCTACCATATAAATCTTGATCTCTAGCCTTCCCCAAGTTGCTTTCCACTCAAATCTTCTTTCCACCAGATCCAAATCCTATGAGAGAGAGTTGAGTGTTGGGGATACTATCATTTGAAGCACAAGAGCAAGGAGTTCATCATCAATGCACCATTTGTTACTTCTTGGAGAGTGGTGTCTCCTAGATTGGCTAGGTGTCACTTGGGAGCCTCCGACAAGATTGTGGAGTTGAACCAAGGAGTTTGTAAGGGCAAGGAGATCGCCTACTTCGTGAAGATCTACCGCTAGTGAGGCAAGTCCTTCGTGGGTGACGGCTATGGTGGGATAGACAAGGTAGATTCTTCGTGGACCCTTCGTGGGTGGAGCCCTCCGTGGACTCGCGCAACCGTTACCCTTCGTGGGTTGAAGTCTCCATCAACGTGGATGTACGATAGCACCACCTATCGGAACCACGACAAAAACATCCGTGTCTCCAATTGCGTTTGAATCCTCCAAAACCCTTCCCTTTACATTCTTGCAAGTTGCATGCTTTACTTTCCACTGCTCATATACTCTTTGCATGCTTGCTTGGTATGTGTTGTGAATGTTAAACTTGTTCCTAAACTCCATTCAAACCTAAAGAAGTTAAAAACTGCAACTTTGATACTTAGTGTCTAATCAACCCCTCTAGACACCTCTTCTCAAGGTCCTACAAAAATCCATGACGTAAAGCTTTAGCCACGAGAGACTTAGAGCCGGCATGATGACCACAATCTCCTTCATGAATCTCGCGAGGAAGTTCACGACCCTCTTCGGGAGAAACACAATGTTGAAACGCCCAGTAACACTGCAATGTGTAACTCTCCGTTGATAATTGTCATCGACTTAGACCGCCGGGTTATCTGTCTGGCCAAGGTTTCATCCTCAGGTAACTCGCCTCGGGTCATATAAGCCAAATATGGAACTGTCCAATCAGGAATAGCGTGAAGAGACGCCACTAATTGCGCCTCCGGGTCAGGAACAACAAGGTCTTCTTCTGTAAGCAATTTGACCGAAGGGTTATGCAGAATATCCAAGAAGGCGTTAGGTGGCACCGGCTTACACTGGGACCCTAACCGGCTCAAAGCATCATCAGCCTCATTCTTCCCGCGATCAATATGTTCAACTTGATAACCCTTGAAATGACGAGAAATAACATCAACCTCACAACGATAAGCCACCATGAGTGGATCTTTAGAATCCCATTTGCCTGAAACTTGCTGCGCCACCAAATTTGAGTTGCCGAAACATCTCACCCGGCTTAAATTCATCTCCTTAGCCATCCGAAGACCATGGAGCAAGGCTTCGTACTCAGCTGCATTGTTAGTACAAGGGAACATCAACCTTAAGACATAACAGAATTTATCACCTCGTGGGGAATTCAGGACAGCTCCAGCCCCTGATCCTTCCAATTGCCTGGACCCATCAAAATGAATAGTCCAATATGTGTTATCCGGCTTGTCTTTAGGCATCTGCAACTCTGTCCAATCATTGATGAAATCCACGAGTGCTTGAGATTTGATGGCCGTGCGAGGCATATATTTCAAACCATGAGGTCCAAGCTCAATGTCCCACTTGGCTACTCGACCTGTGGCTTCTCAGTTTTGAATAATATCCCCTAAAGGAGTAGAACTAACCACAGTGATAGGATGACCGAAGAAATATTGCTTGAGCTTTCGACTAGCCATGAACACCCCATAGACAAGCTTCTGCCAATGCGGATATCTCTGCTTGGACTCAATAAGCACTTCTCTGATGTAATAAGCCGGTCTCTGAACCAGATATTCCTTGCCTGCTTCCTTCCGTTCCACCACAATATCTACGCTGACAGCCCGGGCATTAGCAGCCACATATAATAACAACGGCTCTTTATCAATAGGAGCAGCAAGAACCAGCGGTTCAGCCAGCTGTTTCTTCAAGGCTTCAAACGCTTCATTAGCAGCATCACTCCAGACAAAATTATTTGTCTTTTTCATCATCTGATACAAAGGGATAGCCTTCTCTCCCAACCGGCTTATGAACCGGCTTAAAGCTACAATACGACCCGCCAGACGCTGAACATCATTGACACACGTCGGCTTAGCCAGGGAAGTAATAGCCTTAATTTTTTTCCGGGTTAGCTTCAATACCCCGTTGAGAAACCAGAAAGCCCAAAAGCTTGCGTGCTGGCACACCAAAAACACACTTGGTCGGGTTAAGCATCATCTTATAGACCCGAAGATTGTCAAAGGTCTCCTTCAAATCATCTATCAAAGTTTCCTTCTTTCTGGATTTCACCACATTATCATCCACATAAGCATGAACATTGCGCCCAATCTGATCATGGAAACAATTCTGCACACAGCGTTTGTAAGTCGCCTGGGCACTCTTGAACCCAAAAGGCATAGACACATAGCAGAAGGCTCCAAAAGGAGTGATGAAAGCCGTCTTCTCCTGGTCCTTAATTGCCATCTTGATCTGATGATAACCAGCATAAGCATCCAAAAATCTCAAACGTTCACAACCCGCCGTAGCATCAATGATTTGATCAATACGAGGGAGAGCAAAAGGATCAGCCGGACAAGCCTTTTTTAAGTCCGTGTAGTCCACACACATACGCCTAGTGCCATTCTTCTTAAGTACCAGCACCGGGTTAGCCAAACACTCCGGATGAAAGACTTCAGCAATGAACTCGGCCGCCAAGAGCCGAGCCACTTCTTCACCAATGGCCTTACGCCTCTCCTCATTGAAGCGACGAAGGAATTGCTTGACCGGCTTAAACCTTGGATCAATATTAAGAGTGTGCTCAGCGAGTTCCCTCGGTACACCTGGCATATCAGAAGGTTTCCATGCAAAGATGTCCCGGTTCTCACGGATGAACTTGATGAGCGCACTTTCCTATTTTGGATCCAGGTTAGCACTGATACTGAACTGCTTGGATGAATCGCCAGGAACGAAGTCAACTAACTTGGTGTCATCGGCCGACTTAAACTTCAATACCGGACCATGCTTTGTAGTTGGCTTTTTCAAAGATGTCATATCCGTCGGGTCAACATTGTCTTTGTAGAACTTCAATTCCTCTGTTGCATAGACAGACTCAGCATAAGCAGCGTCACCTTCTTCACACTCCAAAGCTATTTTCCGGTTTCCATGCACTGTGATGGTCCCCTTGTAACCCGGCATCTTGAGCTGCAGATAAACAAACAAGGCCGTGCCATGAACTTGGCATAAGCCGGCCGTCCAAACAGAGTGTGATACATGCTTTTAATCTTGACCACTTCAAAGGTTAGCCTCTCGGCCCTGGAATCATGCTCATCCCCAAAGGCTACTTCCAAATCGATCTTGCCCACAGGATACGTCGACTTACCAGGTATCACTCCATGAAAAATAGTATTGGACGGCTTAAGGTTTTTATCAGTTAACCTTATACGACGGAAAGTATCATAGTAAAGGATATTAATGCTGCTACCTCCATCCATGAGTACCTTAGTGAACTTGTATCCTCCAACCCGAGGCGCCACCACCAAAGCCAAATGACCCGGATTATGAACCCGGGGCGGGTGATCCTCTCGACTCCACACAATGGGCTGCTCGGACCATCACAAGTAATGGGGAATCGCTGGCTCAACGACGTTCATAGCCCTTTTATGGAGCTTTTGATCCCGCTTGCATAGACTTGTGGTGAAGACGTGATACTGACCACTGTTCAACTGCTTTGGATTACTCTGATAACCCGACTGCTGCTGCTGCTGAGCCCCCTGACCAGGCTGTTGATTATAACCACCCTGATTGCCTTGATTGCCCTGGCCTTGGAAACCAGAATTAGAACCACCACCACCGTAACCCGGACCGTGAGAATCGGAACCTGAGCCACCGCCCAACCCATGATTATTCTAGAAAAGACCGGAATTTTTGTACTCTTTCATGATGAAGCAATCTTTCCAAAGGTGAGCGGATGGCCTTTCCTGTGTACTATGCTTCGGGCAGGGCTGCTTCAACATCTGCTCAAGATTGAAACTTGACCCTCCAAACCGGGGAGGCGGCTTTCCCTTATGATGTTGACCATTATTCTACGTGTTGGTATTAGCCACAAAGTCCAAACTATTATCAGCCTTGCGCTTACCACTGCCCCCCTGATTCACCGGGTTATGATGCTGGCTCTTGGTGTTGCCACTCTTCCTTTTCCCTTTCCCGGCTTTTCATCATCAGACTCGGGGTCCTTGGTACCTTCAGAGTTGGTATACTTAACCAGAGCCGCCATCAGTTCCCCCATGTCGCTGTAGTGGCGCTTGAGCTGCCCTAGCTTCTGTTTAAGGGGCAGAAAATGGCAATTCTTCTCTAACATCAATACCGCTGAGCCGGCATTGATGCGATCCGATGAGTGCAGGATAGTTGAGACCCGGCGCACCCAATGGGTTCTTGACTCACCCTCTTCCTGGAGACAGGCGTCCAAATCCACAATTGACATAGGCTGCTTGCACGTATCTTTAAAATTCTAAATAAACCGGGCTTTTAACTCGGCCCATGACCCAATGGAGTTGGTAGGTAGCCCTTTCAACCAAGTACGGGTCGTCCCATCCAACATCATGGTGAAATACTTAGCACATGCATCATCCCTAACATCCAACAGTTCCATGGCCATCTCGTAACTCTCAACCCAAGCTTCAGGAGGTAAATCAGTGGTGTAGTTAGGCACCTTGCGAGGACCCTTGAAATCCTTAGGCAAACACTCGTTACGTAGAGCCAGCGCTAAACATGGCACACCCAAAGTTCTGAAGGTCAGGCCCGTCTCCACTAAATTTGTCGGATGTCAGAGAATGCTGATGAGCCGCGTACTGAGCCGCCAGCTCAGCCTCCCGACACACTCTAACCTGATCCACAACATTCTGAGCATTACCTCCACCACGCGCCGGGTTAGGCCCACGGGGTGGGTTGCGGTTTGGCCCACTGCTTGACACGGCTGGCTCATCAATATGCCTGCTATAGCTTTTGCTCAAATGTGGCGTGGAGTGGATACGGTCCCTACTGTATGAATAAGACGCCTGTTGAGCCACAGCCGTCTGGAGCAGCTCCCTGGCTCGTCGTATTTCCATCGCTGCTGGTGATTCACCCACAACCGGTAGAGCATCCAGCCGTGTCGCCGCAGCAATCATGTTATCCAAAGGATTAGAATAATGACCCGATGGTGTCGATACATACTGAGGCGGAGTAGTATTCAGATGAGGTGTCTCCGTCGTGCGCGGCTGAGCCGACACTCCAGCCCCAGGCGCTTCAACCCGGTTTATCTCTGCTTGGTTACTGGTCCCCGCTCCAGGCATGCAAAAGAGGTTTCTCGCCTCGTAAACTAGAGGTAGACGAGACTGATGCCTCCTCCTCATGACTTCATTTGAAGCGTTTTGATCCATCATAAGCTAGAAGGCCTCTGACTCTATCCGTTGTGCCTGAGCATCTAAAGCAGCCCACTCCGTGGCCATCCTGATGTTCTCTACGTTCAGCTCCTCCTTGGCTTGTGCTGTCTCATCACGCAACTTTGCAACCTCCGCGTTGTGCTAAACTTGATTTGCCGGGTTAACCTCCGTTGTTAACAATGTTGTCAGACTATCCAGCAAATCAGTCAAAACCTGAGCCGGCAGGCGCATAGGACCTCTTGCCCCAGTTGCCATTGTCGTTGCTGACCCGGAGACCATTGATGCCGCAGTCGAAGAATTCTGCGCTGGCTGTGTACCGGCCATGAAAATTGCAACCCTATTTGGCGGCTCATAAGGGTCTGGAATACTATCACCATTGGAATAGCCCACAAGCCGGCCATCTTGCAGTTGGTATAGAAAATCAGTGTCCCCAGTGGATGAATCATTGTCGGAGTAGACGATCGTCTCACCAGTAGACACCGATCTATCCTCAGATTCCGCCCCATGAATGAATCCCACAAAGGCACGCTTCACGACGGGCTGCACTCGGGCGGGTCGCGCACGCTGAGCCATCTCGATGATGTCGGTGCAGATGTCCGGCTCAGGGCCCGGTTCGCCGATCTTGCCGATAAAAACGTGGATTCCGCCGAAGGGGACCCGGTACCCGTACTCAATTGAGCCGGCCTCGGGGCCCTAGCCTGCATCATCGATGTAGAGCTTGCCGCGACGACTCTTGGTCATCCGGCCCACAACGTATCCCTTGATCCCTTTGAAGCTGCCCTTCAAAAACTCGAAACCACCGTGCGCTAGCCCCATGGTGGGCGCCAACTATCGTGGAATTGTCACGGCAGATGTCCTTAGTGTGAGGACTTAGTCATGGAGCCATCGCAACTAGGTTAGCTTAAAGGGGTTAAACGGGACAAAGGACACAAGAAGTTTATACTGGTTCGGCCCCTTGCAGTGAAGGTAAAGGCCTAATCCAGTTTGAGGTGGTATTGCTTATGTCTCGATTACCAGGGAGCGAATCCGCTTGACCTAGCTTTCGATCTCTTGTTTCTTGCCCTGAACCGCCGCCGGGTCGTCCCTTTATATACACAGGTTGATGCCCAGCGGCTCACGGAGTCCCGGTCGGCTCATAAACAACGTGTCCGGCTCGGTGACTAACTATACTTGCCTTACAATATAAGTCATACACATATGGTGGTTTACCCTTATGGGCCTTAAGTCGCCTTTGGGCTTTGGGCCCTTGCTTCATGAACTGCCATCTTCAACATCTTCATGGGATTTGTATTGATGAACCTCCATTGGTATAACCTAGCCCCTCCTCGGTGGGTCATACCCAATAGTCATATCCCCAACAGATGTTGTCCCTGGTGATCGACTACGTCACCGACGACACCACTGACGACCCTGCCTTTTCCGCTAAGCAACCAGGCAAGCACCCCTCTCTTTTGAACATTCTGATATCGCCTATTCTCTTCTCTCTTATGCTTGCATTAGAATTTGTTGCTGCTACTGCTTTACCTATTCTGATGCATAGCCTGGTCTTGTACCCTGCTATTGTTACATACATGTTTATCCTAAATTGCTTAGTATAGGCTAGAGAGACCCATCAGAGACCCCATGTTGACCCAACTGTCCTGCTGGATTATTAGAAGACCCGATCAATGGGATTGAAGACCAGGCCCCGGCACTGCACAACACTCCCCTTAGTTGTACGACACCGTAGCGTTACTATCAAGTGCCGAGGGTGATACCTCCTTAGCACTTCTGATACTAACTCTGTGGAGTGGTTACCCAGTCGTGGTCATCGAGGGTGGTTCCTCCTTTTCCACTTCCGATAACGAGCTGTCGTGCAACACCTCAAGTGTGAACCTCGAGGGTGATTTCCTCTTACGTTCACCTCGATGTTTACATCAGGTGGAAATCCAACAAGGGTGATGCCTCGGGTTCCTTCTTGATGTGGTAGCCACACAGATTGCCTTTACATTACTACTGTTACTGATTAAAGTGGTTAAAGACGGGTCGGCCCTGAGGGCTACCCGCGCGAGCATGTGATGCGAGTGATGTGGAGTCGGGTTGACCTGCCCGCGAGATAACTACGTGGTGTGGCCGGGCATTCTTAGCCCTTGCTGCAAGTCCTCGAGACGGGGCGATGGGGTCACATTGACCATGAGTCTCTGCTTGTTACCGCGCGCTCCTAATCCACTATGATTTGGATATTTGATCCGAGGGGCCTCTGGCCTGATAGAACTAACCATCACGTGGGCATAGTATGGGCGTTCTACGTCGTATAGATCAGCCGAAGCTTAATAGACATCATGTGACTCAGTGGCACACGCTGGGTTGGACTGCGTAAGCACCTGCCTTTTTGAAGGAGGTAGCTAGGTCTGCTCACCGGCCGCGTACGCAACGTGCATGAGTGCAAAGGGCAATGGGCTCGAGACCCCTGCGCGCTTAGGATGTA
Source organism: Triticum aestivum (assembly GCF_018294505.1). NCBI lineage: Eukaryota > Viridiplantae > Streptophyta > Magnoliopsida > Poales > Poaceae > Triticum > Triticum aestivum. The sequence continues at coordinate 435,428,512 of NC_057804.1, read as the reverse complement.
GACCGGCATGCTAACCTCTCTATTAGGCCTAGGTCGGGTTGTGGCGTATCATTTGGCCGAGGCCGGGCATGACCCAGTAAAGTGTGTCCGGCCGGAGTTAAGCAAGCGTGGTGGGTAAGTTGGTGCACCCCTGCAGGGAAGAAACATCTGTGATAGCCTGTCCTACGGTAACAAACACTCGGAGTTGTATCCCGATCGATACAGCTAGAACTGGATACTTGAGATGAGAATGGATAGTATGGCTTTGGGATTGCTTTCTCGCACGGAGTCGAGGAAGGTTCTCTGGGCGAGGTTGATGACACTACTACTACTTTACTTTATACTAGTCTGCACTCTTCTAATGCTGCAAGACCGCTGAAGATGCTGAAGATGCTAGTCTTCGATAGGACTAGGCTCTCCCCTCTATTCTGGCATTTCTGCAGCCTAGTCCACATATACAACCTTCCTTTGATAATGTTGCATATGTAGTGTAGATCCTTGCTTGTTGAGTACTTCGGATGAGTACTCACGTTTGCTTTGCTTTCTTTTCCCCCCATATCCATTTGATGCAACCAGATGATGGTGCCCTTGAGACCGCTACCACCGTCAACGACTACTACTACCCCGAGGGTGCCTACTACCAAGTGACGGATGCCAACGACCAGGAGTAGTTAGGAGGCTCCCAGGCAGGAGGCCTTGCCTTTTCGGCCATTGTTACTTTTGTGTTAGCCTTCTTAAGGCAGACCTGTTTAACTTAGTTCTATACTCAGATATTGTTGCTTCGCTGACTTTGTTTATTCGAGCTTATGTATTGGAGCCCTCGAGGCCCCTGGCTTGTAATATAAAGCTTGTATTATTTTAATTTGTGTCTAGAGTTGTGTTGTGATATCTTCCCGTGAGTCCCTGATCTTGATCGTACACATTTGCGTGTATGATTAGTGTACGATTGAATCAGGGGCATCATAGAAGGCCCAGAACCAGAACAAGTAGATGAAGAAGAACTCACCACCGATGAGGAAGGGGAGCAGCCACAACAAGTAAACTACACCACCTATGCGGACCTCAACAGCCTCCAGGGCTCTATCCAAGATATGAGCAACCTCATCGAGTCTCTTAGAGGCACGTCCACCTACATGAACATGAACTTCTCCAGTAGGAGCCAAGGATGGGCTCCTGACCAACCGCCGCAATGATCTCGCTAGTTTGGGCTTGCAAAATCCTAATCTTGGGGGAGGTTATCACCACTTCTACATCAAGATGTGGTGGTATTTGAATAATTTGTAATGAGGTTGTACTTAAGCTCGAGGAGCTTCAAAACACTCGTGTTGGTTTGTTCCAACACTTTGCTTTTATTTGCTTTTGCTTTTTATTTTTATTTTACCATTGCAATTCTTTCGGTTGCAAGTTAGTTTTCAGAAACGCAGAAACCAAAAAAATAGTATAAGCTTTGCTTTGCTCTTGTTATTTATCTAGCCATTTAGAGTTTGTTTTCGTTTTGTTTTCATGGGAGTGGGTCTATGCCGGACAATGAGGAATGCAACAGTAAGGAAGAGAAGTGTGTAAATTCACAATCGTGAAGGTATGTCCTACGACCCCCGTCTTTTGCACATGAAATAATTAAGACAAATGTGTCACACCCTAGTTACTCATGCATTAGAGTGTTGCATCATGTCTATTCCATTCAACAGAAATTTGAAATGGGGATGAAAGAACCCCCAGCCCCTCTGAAACCAACTAGGGTTTACTAAAAATATTTTCAATGAACCTGAAATGCCCTTCTAAAATGTCCATCATTTTTGTCTTGGTTCAGAACCTCTGCCAAAAGTGGTGCACAATTTTCTAGGTCATCCTAAGGTCTTTGAATTAAATCATAAGTATTTGAGTTTGGGCATTTAAATTATATAAAATATTTCAAATGCTCAAATAATTCCAAACCAAAATGTTCCAAGCTGGATATATTCCAGTTAGTGGCCATAAGCAGTTTGGTGATTTTTAGAGTTGCCTAGGTATTTTTAGAAAGTCCACAAACTTACAGAAAAATAGAAAAGGAAAAATCAAAGAGGAGCAGAGGCTTACCTGGCGCCCACCTGGCAAGCCCACCTGCCGGCCCAGCCCAGCAGCCGCTCCAGCGAGCTGCTTGCCTTCGCCAGGCAGGCAGGCAGGTGCTCGACGGCGGCACCAGCGCGCGCCACGCAGCTGCCCGTCGCCCTGCTTCCTCCTCTCGCCGCCCTGCTGGCCTGGACGAACTCCACGTCGCACCCCGAACCCCGTGGACACACCCATTCGCCCCCAGCTCCTCTCCCTCGCTCTCCCGCACCATGGCCGACGCCACCGCAGCCGCACCGTCGCCGTAGTCGCGCTCTCCGTCGTCCCCGCGCCGCGCCACCGTGTCCAGGAGCTCCGCCGCCCTCCTCTCCTTCGAGCTAGCCGAGCCCCGAGCGCTCGCGTGCCCCGAAGCCACTGCACCGACCTCGTCCGATCCGCCATCGCCGGAGATCCCCTTCGCCGTCGCCGCCGCACCAGCTCGTCCCCGACCGCGCCGTCTGCTTCTTCGAGACCTCCGTGAGCCCAGCTACCTCCTCCCCCTTTCCTCTCTCGCTCTCGTGCACCACAGCGAGCGCACGAAGCTTCACCGCACGCACCGCCGCCGAGCTCGTCGCCGACGTGTCTCCGGCCAACCACCGGCCACACCACCGTGTCCAACGCACTCACCGCACCCGCAGGAACCCGTAGCACCACTCCACGAGCCTCGCCGTGTCCCGTAGCCTCGAGTTCGACCTCACCCGAACTCCGGCGACCGCCAAGGTCGTCGCCGGCGACGTTTCCGGCCACCCCGAGCTCAACCACCACCACCAAGAGCTGCGGCTTGCTCCCAGCTACCCGTAGATGCCCTCCGCCGCTCATTTAGTCGCCGGAACGCACAAAAGCACTCTCGCCGCCGCGTTCGGCCTCGCCGGCGGCTAAACGCCGGCGAGTTGACCCCGCTGACCCCTCGTTTGACCACGGGTGGGCCCAGTTTGACCCCCCTGGGTCAATGACAGGTGGGGCCTAGCCCTGTTAACTAATTAGGATTAGTATTAACTAATAATTAGTTAAACTAATTACACTGACACACGGGACCCACTAGTCAGGTTTGACCTGGACTGTTCCGTTGACCACTGACGTCATCCTGACGCAATGCTGACGCAGTAAGTTATTTACTGGAATTATTATTACACAGGAAATTCCAGAAAATAACCCAAACTTCAAAAAATCATAGAAATTAATCTGTAGCTCCAAATGCAAAGTGTTATATATGAAAAATGATCAGAAAAATCCAATCTATCCATCTGTACTGGTTTCATGCATGTTTAAGCAAGCTAACCTGCTGTTTATTGCAGAGCAAGATAAAGCACTTTAAAGGGCCATTTATGAGTTTGAAACTTGAATCTTTGGTTCAAAATAGTTCAAACCCATCTGGTCTTAGTTGCATTAGCCCAACACACTCATATTGCCATGTTTCATGCATGCATCATATTGTTGCATATTGTTTGGTGATGATTGTGTATCGGTGCTCTCTGCGGCAGGTCCTGCCCCTGAGGAGTATCGTGATTACCCCAACGAAGAACAATACCAGTGCACCGACCCATCAGGCAAGCAACCAACCATTTGATCATATCGATACAATCCCATGTTCTCGCTCCTGCTCTCTTTTACTGCATTAAGACAACGCGTTTCAAACTGCTGTGTGCTGCGGTAGTTGAACCCATTTCCTCTGCATGACCTGTCATTGCCACAGTAACTAGATGAAACCCACTAGCATGTGTAGGAGTTGATTGAGCCATGTGTGTGTGTTGTTCCTACCTTGCTATGCCTGCTATGCTTAGAGTCGTGTCAGGTCTGGTTCATCTGGGTGATGGGCTAGAGTGAAATGTTCGTGTCAGTATGGGAGTGATGCGTTGAACACGATTTGGTAAAGGTATCGATGAGAGGCCATGTAGGAGTACATGGTGGGTTGTTTCATTGAAGCCGTCCTTAAGCACTGAGATCTGTATGTGTGATTTAAGAATCAGCTACTACCATGCATTGGGCCCGAAACCAATGGACCCTCTCGGCTTCTTATTCACCCTAGTTCTCTGTCCAGGAGTTGCAAGTAGTTTCTGGTGTTTGTAGCTTACTGGAGGCCGTGGACAGCGCTGACCGTAGGGGTGGGCTGTGATGCGGTAGGTACGTGGCCGGGTATACCGGGCACCCGTTAGGTGTCTCGGAACCCTGTTCACATCGTTTGGGGCTGTGAGCGAAACCCCGGCCGGATCTCCTCACGGATGGAACCCGAATAGGCGATAAACCTGGACTAGAGACTTAGGTGTTTAGGTAGGTCGTGGCCGACACCCACGTTGGGCTTCCGCTTGAAGGTTGCCGAGTACATGTCGTGTAAACGGCGGTAAGTGGTGAGAGCGTGTATGAAGAAGTACACCCCTGCAGGGTTAACATAATCTATTCGAATAGCCGCGTCCGCGGTAAAGGACTACTTGGTTGCCTATACAGTTCATAGACAAGTAAACTGGAAACTACTAAAAGCCTCAAGATAAGCGTGAGTGCCGAGGATGGCTCTTCCGTAGGAAGACGGAGGTGGATCCTCGGTAGTGTATTGAAGTGGTGAGTAGTGGACTCGTGTGCGCAAAACTATTTCAAGTTGGAGTCTCGTAGGATAGCTTAGCCAAGAGTCAAAGCTGGCTTGCTGCAATAACTCCACCAACCCTTCTTGATAATGTGCATGTATGTAGGATCTGATGTAAGTCTTGCTGAGTACCTTTGTACTCATGTTGCTTTAATTTACATTTTTCAGAAGATGCTACAAACCCTTCTGACGGGTTCTTCGTAGACGTTGACATCGATGAGTAGACTGAGGCCCAGGTGGTGACCCTGAGCTTGTGAAGGACCATGTAGTATAGCTAGGCTTACCCAAGCCTCTTTTATTTTACTAGTTGTCTGTACTCAGACAAGACACTTCCGCTGTTGGCTTGTATGCTTGTATGACTTGAATGTGGGTCGTGTGACCCGTACTTGTGTGTATGCTATGTATGGCTCTCTGAGCCTTTAAATAAAGTACTTGTGTTGTAGAGTCATGTTGTGATGCCTTGTTGTATTTGCACATATCGAGCATATTGTGTGTATGATTGAAATGCTTGGTATGTGTGGGATCTGACTATCTAGTTGTTTATCTTTAGTAGCCTCTCTTACCGGGAAATGTCTCCTAGTGCTTCCACTGAGCCATGGTAGCTTGCTACTGCTCCGGAACACTTAGGCTGGCCGGCATGTGTCCTTCTTCGTTCCTGTGTCTGTCCCTTCGGGGAAATGTCACGCAATGAATACCGGAGTCCTGTTAGCCCGCTGCAGCCCGGTTTACCGGAGTCCTGCTAGCCCAGTGCTACAGCCCGGATTCACTTGCTGATGACCGACACGTTCGATGCTGGGTCATGGATGCCTGTCCCTGTAAGTCTGTGCCACTTTGGGTTTACGACTAGCCATGTCAGCCCGGGCTCCTTATCATATGGATGCTAGCGACACTATCATATACGTGTGCCAAAAGGCGCAAACGGTCCCGGGCAAAGGTAAGGCGACACCCGTGGGAATACCGTGCGTGAGGCCGCAAAGTGATATGAGGTGTTACAGGCTAGATCGATGTGACATTGAGTCGGGGTCCTGACAGCGTTGGCATCAGAGCCGGACTGCCTGTAGGTTCTCCAAGCCAAACTGGTCGATGTTGAGTCTAGAAATGCTTTAGTTATATGTAGGGGAATTGATTGTGGGATGGTACGTAAGGCTCTTTTTACTCCTTTACCTCATGGCATTCTGATCTGAGTCAGTCCATTCTTCCACCGGGGGTTAAGGATTAGGATCTTTCTCTCTATCAGGTTCACGTGTTACTAATCAGTAGTACCTTATAGGTTTGATGATTACAAGCCTAGTTCAGCTCTACTACCCTGTTATACTGTTAAGTTGGACCCAGAAACTTGATATGATATTGTTGAGTGTCTATGTAATTCCTTGCAAAATGTCTCAAAATCCTTCTTGAGCATTTACAGCCGTTATGCTGTCCAAATTCTGCTAGAAATTCTAATGCTTTTGCATTATGGTTGTGCTTTCAGATGGCCACTCGTGATCAAAACCAAGTGGTTCGCCTGACTCGATGTATCGATGTGCCCGGTCATACGGCTATGTTAGTCCGGGTAATGATCGAGGCGGGTTACCGTTGGTATCCCGAATACACGGTCGAAGAGCAGTTTCGAGACTTTAATCAAAGCCAGTATCTCTGCACTGTCAGGATATTTCCCTCTTATCCTGGTTCTACCGAGCCCCTCCACTGTTCCTACGGACTCGGGGTTACTATTGAGATGGCCGTGCAAGATGCTGCCTATTCTATGATGACCATCATGCGAGTCAGGACTGGCCTGCTTCGGAACACCGACTTCCGGTATATGCCAGCTTCACTCCCTGGAGCGCAGGGGTATCTTCGGGCTATCTATGCTGACTCCACTGAGGAGGACTCACTAACTCGCACCACTGCTGAGATGCTCGAGGATAAGGACCGAGAGAATCGGGCCTTGAGACTGGAGCTTTTCAACACCCGTGCCGATCATTGGGCCACCTTGACTCGGTTTGCACCGGCTGTGCAAGCTGGATATATGGATATGAGAGATCTGTATCCTGTTAGATCTGCTCTGCCAGACATGATGGATTGGCGTGATGTGGGAGGCATCACCCCACCCCGTGGTCCCCGCAGGCCACCGTTTGTTGGTCCAAGACCTCACCCTAGCCCCTATGGTCCACAGGTTCCTCAGGACCGTCTGTTTCCGGATGCTCACGTTGAACTTCCAGGCTATGGAGGAGACTTCTATGAGAACTACTACGGAGATGTCTGAGTTAGTAGTAGTTTCACTAGTATTGTAATAGTTGTATTTCCACCGTCCTGTGTGACCTGTGGAATATGACTTAGTGTGTATCTATTCCGGAGGTGTAGGAAAAATAATGTATAGGAGCTTGGAATGCCTCCGAAGAGATGTAATCTTCCTTTCACCGTAGTAGTACTTTGTTTGGTCCTGTACTAAACCTTGTATGGTGTGTATGACGATGGAATAAAAGAAGCAGTTACTGTATCTACCATGTCATACGGATGATCATCTTGCATTCTGAGTTGTCCATTACATTCTACATTTCTATGTCAGAACCTTATCATCCTGAACTAAATCATTGTCTTGTTTTCCTAGGATGGTTAACACCCGCACCAACCCTGCTCCCCCAGAGCAGGCCGAAGGCAGCAGAGTTGGGGAAACAAACCTGCCTCACCCTCCTTCTCTGGCCGAAGTTATGCTGGAAGCCGAGAGAAACAAGCGGGAGACCAACCGTTTGTTGGAGCGCATCGAGCAGAACACAACACACCATCAGAGGAATAACTTGGTGTCACTCAGTGATTTCATCAAGTTACATCCACCCACCTTCCACCACTCCGTCGAGCCTCTCGACGCCGATGACTGGCTTCGCAGTATTACTCACAAACTGCGTTCTGCGCTAGTAGCTGAGGCTGATAAGGTCACCTTTGCTGCATATCATCTCGAAGGCCCCGCCAGTCTCTGGTGGGAGAACTATGAAGCTATGCGCCCAGCGGGCCATGTCACTACTTGGGCTGAATTCAGCGAGGCTTTCCGTGAACATCACATTCCGGAGGGTCTCATGGACCGTAAACGTGAGGAGTTCTGCAGTTTCACTCAAGGTCGACTCTCTGTTGACGCTTACAGCAGGGAGTTCGGTAACCTTGCACGATATGCAACTGAGGAAGTCTCTACCGATGCCAAGAAGCAGGCAAGGTTCCGTAAGGGACTTAGCCCTGAGCTTCGCCGTGACCTCCGTCTGCATGAGTGCACCTCTTTTCAGAAGCTTGTGAACAAAGCCATCAGTGCTGAGTCTGGTCAGACTGATTTCGAAGCAACACGCAAGCATGGCCGTGACTTGGGTTCCTCATCCGGTGCTGGACCGCAGAAGCGCCGGGTGTGGGTGCCTAACACTGCCCTGCCACCCAGGTTCACACCGAGGCCATCCTATCAGGCGCCTCGCCCAGCTCAACAGTATGCACCAGCCAAGCCCTATGGTGGTCCAACCAACAATGCTCCTCCACGCACCAGTTCCGTGACGTGCTTCAAGTGTGGGGAATCAGGCCACTATATGCGCGAGTGTCCCCAGACCAACCCCAGCCAGTCTGCAAAAGCTGTTGGCCGTGGCAAGCCGACAGGGAAAGTGTTCTACGCCAAGCCGGCCACCACTGCACGTGGCCATGTGAATTGTGTCTCTGCGGAAGAGGCTCAGGAGGATCCCAACGTCGTACTCGGTACGCTCCTTGTTAATTGCCACCCGGCATCTGTTCTTTTCGATACTGGAGCATCTCATTCATTCATATCCGAAAATTATGCTCGTTTGCATAACACCGCATTCTGTGACATGCCTTCCACCATGGAAATTTCTACTCCTGGCTCTAGATGGCAAACCTCTAGCGTAAGCCATGGGAATGAAATTCAAGTCGACAGACTTGTTTTTCTTGCATCTTTGATAGCTCTCAAATCTTCGGATATTAATATCATCTTGGGTATGGACTGGATGTCAGCCCATCATGCCAAGATTGATTGTTTCTCTAGGACTGTTCAACTCACACATCCTTCGGGAAAGATAGTCAATGTCTTGACCCGAGTAGCCAAGCGACAACTATATTCTCTTAACGCCAGTCCTTTGCCAGACCTCGAAGACGTCCCGGTAGTCCGTGACTTCCCGGATGTCTTTCCAGAAGAATTGCCAGGTGTCCCACCTGACAGAGATGTCGAGTTCGTGATAGATCTCATTCCAGGAACTGTCCCAATTTCTAGAAGACCCTATAAGATGGCACCTTTTGAACTAGCCGAACTTAAGAAACAACTCGATGAGTCCTTGAAAAAGGGTTTCATCCGACCTAGTTCATCTCCATGGGCTTGCCCCGTCCTCTTCGTCAAGAAGAAGGATGGTACGGACCGGATGGTTGTAGATTATCGACCCGTCAACTTGGTCACAATTAAGAACAAGTATCCGCTCCCCAGGATCAACGACCTGTATGATCAGCTCGCTGGATCCTCAGTCTTCTCTAAAATGGATTTGAGGTTGGGCTACCATCAAATCAAAATCAGGAACGGGGACATTCCTAAAACGGCCTTTGTTACTCGTTATGGCCAATACGAGTACACCGTCATGTCCTTCGGTTTAACCAACGCCCCAGCCACCTTTTCTCGGTTAATGAACTCAATCTTCATGGAGTATTTGGATAAATTCGTCGTGGTTTACCTCGATGATATACTCATCTACTCCAAGAACGAGGAAGAACATGCCGAACATCTAAGGCTAGTGTTGATGAAACTTCGAGAGCATCGCCTTTATGCCAAGTTCTCTAAATGCGAATTTTGGTTGCCAGAAGTGACCTATCTAGGACATGTAATTTCTGGTAAAGGTATTGCTGTTAACCCCGAGCGAGTTCAAGCCGTCCTTAATTGGACTCCACCTGAATCGGTCAAGCAAGTTCGGAGTTTCCTTGGCTTAGCGAGCTATTGTCGCCGCTTTGTCGAGAACTTCTCCAAGGTTGCTAAACCTCTAACTGAACTCCTCAAGAAAGATAAAAAGTTCGAGTGGACTCCACAATGTGAGCACAGTTTTCAGGAACTGAAAAGACGCCTGACTTCTGCTCCCGTATTGGTACCACCAGACTTCTCCAAGGACTTTGTTATCTATTGCGACGCCTCGCGACAAGGACTAGGTTGCATTCTCATGCAAGATCGACACGTAATTGCTTATGCTTCACGGCAATTGCACCCACATGAGGAAAACTACCCTACTCATGATCTAGAGCTTGCAGCTGTAGTCCATGCACTCAAAACCTGGCGACATTACCTCCTCGGTAATCGTTGCGAAATCTTCACTGATCACCAAAGTCTGAAGTACATATTCACCCAACCGGATTTGAATCTCAGGCAAAGACGTTGGGTCGAGTTGATCACAGATTTCGACTTAGGGATAACTTACACCCCAGGAAAAGCCAACGTCATGGCTGATGCGCTAAGTCGTAAATCTTATTGCAACAATCTAATGTTGCAACAAAGTCAACCACTTCTCCATGAGGAATTTCGGAAACTTAACCTTCACATTGTTCCTCAAGGATTCCTTTCCACCTTGGTGGCGAAACCTACCCTTACGGATCAGATCATCAAAGCGCAGAAGGTAGATCCGGGGATTTCCCGCATCAAAAGAAACATCAAGAAAGGAGTTGCGAATTGTTTCTCCATTGATGATCAAGGAGTCGTATACTTCGGGAACCGTCTAGTGGTTCCCAAAGTGCGAAACCTGAGGCGATTGATCCTGAAGGAAGCTCATGAATCTCCTCTCACCATTCATCCCGGTAGCACTAAGATGTATCAGGACCTACGCCAGAGGTTCTGGTGGACTAGGATGAAGAGAGAAATTGCTCAGTATATTGCTAGTTGCGACGTCTGTCGTCGTGTAAAAGCAGAGCATCAACGGCCTGCTGGCACCCTTCAACCCTTAGCTATTCCTGAATGGAAATGGGACAAAATTGGTATGGATTTCATTACCGGTTTTCCCAGGACCAAGAGAGGGAATAATGCTATCTTCGTCGTTATCGATCGTCTTTCCAAAGTGGCCCATTTCTTACCTGTTCGCGAGAGTATAACCGCTAGTCAATTAGCAGACTTGTACATCTCCCGAATAGTGTCTCTCCATGGTGTTCCACTGGAAATTAACTCGGATCGAGGAAGTCTCTTCACCTCTCGATTTTGGGAAAGTTTCCAAAATGCTATGGGAACCCGCCTTTCCTTTAGCACTGCCTTTCACCCTCAATCAAGTGGTCAAGTAGAACGCGTCAATCAGATTCTAGAAGACATGCTTCGAGCTTCTGTTATCTCATTCGGAATGGATTGGGAGAAATGCCTTCCATTTGCCGAATTTGCTTATAACAACAGCTATCAATCTAGCTTGGGTAAAGCCCCTTTTGAAGTTCTCTATGGACGAAGGTGTCGAACGCCTCTTAACTGGTCAGAAACCGGGGAAAGACAATTCTTTGGCCCGGATATGATCCAGGAAGCAGAAGAGCAAGTTCGCATCGTTCGTGAAAAGTTGAAAACAGCCCAATCTCGTCAAAAGAGTCAATATGACCGAAAACATAAGGCTATGACTTTTGAGGTTGACGAGAAGGCTTACCTTCGGGTTACTCCTCTGAAGGGAACCCATCGTTTCGGTATCAAAGGCAAATTGGCTCCTCGTTACATTGGACCCTTTCGCATTCTCGCTAAACGAGGAGAAGTTGCCTACCAATTGGAACTACCTCCGCATCTCTCCAGAGTCCATGATGTCTTCCACGTTTCTCAACTCAGGCGTTGCTTCTCGGATCCTATCCGTGGAGTGGACCACGAAACGCTTGATCTTCAAGATAATCTCACGTATCGAGAGTACCCCGTTCGTATCCTCGATCAAGCCGAGCGTACCACTCGACGTCATAATATCAAGTTTCTCAAGGTTCAATGGTCGCACCATTCTGAGAAAGAAGCAACTTGGGAAAGGGAGGATCGCCTTCGACTTGAGTATCCCGCCTTCTTCCCGGAGGAACCTAAATCTCGGGACGAGATTCTTTTGAGTGGGGGTGAGTTGTCACACCCTAGTTAGTCATGCATTAGAGTGTTGCATCATGTCTATTCCATTCAACAGAAATTTGAAATGGGGATGACAGAACCCCCAGCCCCTCTGAAACCAACTAGGGTTTACTAAAAATATTTTCAATGAACCTGAAATGCCCTTCTAAAATGTCCATCATTTTTGTCTTGGTTCAGAACCTCTGCCAAAAGTGGTGCACAATTTTCTAGGTCATCCTAAGGTCTTTGAATTAAATCATAAGTATTTGAGTTTGGGCATTTAAATTATATAAAATATTTCAAATGCTCAAATAATTCCAAACCAAAATGTTCCAAGCTGGATATATTCCAGTTAGTGGCCATAAGCAGTTTGGTGATTTTTAGAGTTGCCTAGGTATTTTTAGAAAGTCCACAAACTTACAGAAAAATAGAAAAGGAAAAATCAAAGAGGAGCAGAGGCTTACCTGGCGCCCACCTGGCAAGCCCACCTGCCGGCCCAGCCCAGCAGCCGCTCCAGCGAGCTGCTTGCCTTCGCCAGGCAGGCAGGCAGGTGCTCGACGGCGGCACCAGCGCGCGCCACGCAGCTGCCCGTCGCCCTGCTTCCTCCTCTCGCCGCCCTGCTGGCCTGGACGAACTCCACGTCGCACCCCGAACCCCGTGGACACACCCATTCGCCCCCAGCTCCTCTCCCTCGCTCTCCCGCACCATGGCCGACGCCACCGCAGCCGCACCGTCGCCGTAGTCGCGCTCTCCGTCGTCCCCGCGCCGCGCCACCGTGTCCAGGAGCTCCGCCGCCCTCCTCTCCTTCGAGCTAGCCGAGCCCCGAGCGCTCGCGTGCCCCGAAGCCACTGCACCGACCTCGTCCGATCCGCCATCGCCGGAGATCCCCTTCGCCGTCGCCGCCGCACCAGCTCGTCCCCGACCGCGCCGTCTGCTTCTTCGAGACCTCCGTGAGCCCAGCTACCTCCTCCCCCTTTCCTCTCTCGCTCTCGTGCACCACAGCGAGCGCACGAAGCTTCACCGCACACACCGCCGCCGAGCTCGTCGCCGACGTGTCTCCGGCCAACCACCGGCCACACCACCGTGTCCAACGCACTCACCGCACCCGCAGGAACCCGTAGCACCACTCCACGAGCCTCGCCGTGTCCCGTAGCCTCGGGTTCGACCTCACCCGAACTCCGGCGACCGCCAAGGTCGTCGCCGATGACATTTCCGGCCACCCCGAGCTCAACCACCACCACCAAGAGCTGCGGCTTGCTCCCAGCTACCCGTAGATGCCCTCCGCCGCTCATTTAGTCGCCGGAACGCACAAAAGCACTCTCGCCGCCGCGTTCGGCCTCGCCGGCGGCTAAACGCCGGCGAGTTGACCCTGCTGACCCCTCGTTTGACCACGGGTGGGCCCAGTTTGACCCCCCTGGGTCAATGACAGGTGGGGCCTAGCCCTGTTAACTAATTAGGATTAGTATTAACTAATAATTAGTTAAACTAATTACACTGACACACGGGACCCACTAGTCAGGTTTGACCTGGACTGTTCCATTGACCACTGACGTCATCCTGACGCAATGCTGACGCAATAAGTTATTTACTGGAATTATTATTACACAGGAAATTCCAGAAAATAACCCAAACTTCAAAAAATCATAGAAATTAATCTGTAGCTCCAAATGCAAAGTGTATATATGAAAAATGATCAGAAAAATCCAATCTATCCATCTGTACTGGTTTCATGCATGTTTAAGCAAGCTAACCTGCTGTTTATTGCAGAGCAAGATAAAGCACTTTAAAGGGCCATTTATGAGTTTGAAACTTGAATCTTTGGTTCAAAATAGTTCAAACCCATCTGGTCTTAGTTGCATTAGCCCAACACACTCATATTGCCATGTTTCATGCATGCATCATATTGTTGCATATTGTTTGGTGATGATTGTGTATCGGTGCTCTCTGCGGCAGGTCCTGCCCCTGAGGAGTATCGTGATTACCCCAACGAAGAACAATACCAGTGCACCGACCCATCAGGCAAGCAACCAACCATTTGATCATATCGATACAATCCCATGTTCTCGCTCCTGCTCTCTTTTACTGCATTAAGACAACGCGTTTCAAACTGCTGTGTGCTGCGGTAGTTGAACCCATTTCCTCTGCATGACCTGTCATTGCCACAGTAACTAGATGAAACCCACTAGCATGTGTAGGAGTTGATTGAGCCATGTGTGTGTGTTGTTCCTACCTTGCTATGCCTGCTATGCTTAGAGTCGTGTCAGGTCTGGTTCATCTGGGTGATGGGCTAGAGTGAAATGTTCGTGTCAGTATGGGAGTGATGCGTTGAACACGATTTGGTAAAGGTATCGATGAGAGGCCATGTAGGAGTACATGGTGGGTTGTTTCATTGAAGCCGTCCTTAAGCACTGAGATCTGTATGTGTGATTTAAGAATCAGCTACTACCATGCATTGGGCCCGAAACCAATGGACCCTCTCGGCTTCTTATTCACCCTAGTTCTCTGTCCAGGAGTTGCAAGTAGTTTCTGGTGTTTGTAGCTTACTGGAGGCCGTGGACAGCGCTGACCGTAGGGGTGGGCTGTGATGCGGTAGGTACGTGGCCGGGTATACCGGGCACCCGTTAGGTGTCTCGGAACCCTGTTCACATCGTTTGGGGCTGTGAGCGAAACCCCGGCCGGATCTCCTCACGGATGGAACCCGAATAGGCGATAAACCTGGACTAGAGACTTAGGTGTTTAGGTAGGTCGTGGCCGACACCCACGTTGGGCTTCCGCTTGAAGGTTGCCGAGTACATGTCGTGTAAACGGCGGTAAGTGGTGAGAGCGTGTATGAAGAAGTACACCCCTGCAGGGTTAACATAATCTATTCGAATAGCCGCGTCCGCGGTAAAGGACTACTTGGTTGCCTATACAGTTCATAGACAAGTAAACTGGAAACTACTAAAAGCCTCAAGATAAGCGTGAGTGCCGAGGATGGCTCTTCCGTAGGAAGACGGAGGTGGATCCTCGGTAGTGTATTGAAGTGGTGAGTAGTGGACTCGTGTGCGCAAAACTATTTCAAGTTGGAGTCTCGTAGGATAGCTTAGCCAAGAGTCAAAGCTGGCTTGCTGCAATAACTCCACCAACCCTTCTTGATAATGTGCATGTATGTAGGATCTGATGTAAGTCTTGCTGAGTACCTTTGTACTCATGTTGCTTTAATTTACATTTTTCAGAAGATGCTACAAACCCTTCTGACGGGTTCTTCGTAGACGTTGACATCGATGAGTAGACTGAGGCCCAGGTGGTGACCCTGAGCTTGTGAAGGACCATGTAGTATAGCTAGGCTTACCCAAGCCTCTTTTATTTTACTAGTTGTCTGTACTCAGACAAGACACTTCCGCTGTTGGCTTGTATGCTTGTATGACTTGAATGTGGGTCGTGTGACCCGTACTTGTGTGTATGCTATGTATGGCTCTCTGAGCCTTTAAATAAAGTACTTGTGTTGTAGAGTCATGTTGTGATGCCTTGTTGCATTTGCACATATCAAGCATATTGTGTGTATGATTGAAATGCTTGGTATGTGTGGGATCTGACTATCTAGTTGTTTATCTTTAGTAGCCTCTCTTACCGAGAAATGTCTCCTAGTGCTTCCACTGAGCCAAGGTAGCTTGCTACTGCTCTGGAACACTTACGCTGGCCGGCATGTGTCCTTCTTTGTTCCTGTGTCTGTCCCTTCGGGGAAATGTCACGCAATGAATACTGGAGTCCTGTTAGCCCGCTGCAGCCCGGTTTACCGGAGTCTTGCTAGCCCAGTGCTACAGCCCGGATTCACTTGCTGATGACCGACACATTCGATGCTGGGTCATGGATGCCTGTCCCTGTAAGTCTGTGCCACTTTGGGTTTACGACTAGCCATGTCAGCCCGGGCTCCTTATCATATGGATGCTAGCGACATTATCATATACGTGTGCCAAAAGGCGCAAACGGTCCCGGGCAAAGGTAAGGCGACACCCGTGGGAATACCGTGCGTGAGGCCGCAAAGTGATATGAGGTGTTATAGGCTAGATCGATGTGACATTGAGTCGGGGTCCTGACAAAATGTTTTGTTCTAGTAGTTGAAATAATTTTGTAGCCTTTGTTTAGTTTAGTTTAGACAACCAAGACTTGTCGTGGGACTTTTTTAAATGAAATGATATTAACCAAGAATAACTATGCACAAGGGAAAGTCTTTCAAGACTTGGCAGTTGAGAAAATTATAGTGGAAGTGATGTTTGAATTGCTCGACCCCATGTTGTTAATTTTAATAGAGTTAATAGCACTTGTGGATTACATTTTCTAGAGGAACTTAGTTGAAGGGTGAACGAGATTATGTGAAAAATATGTGTTGTATCTTGATACGTCTCCAACGTATCAATAATTTTTGATTGTTCCATGCTATTATATTATCTGTTTTGTATGTTTAATGGGCTTTAATATGCTCTTTTATATTATTTTTGGGACTAACCTATTAACGGAGGCCTTGTGCCAGTTTCTGTCTTTTGCCTATTTTAGAGTTTTGCAAAAAAGGAATACCAAACAGAGTCCAAATGGAATGAAACCTTCGCGATGATCTTTCTTGGACCGAAAGCAATCCAGAAGACTTGGAGTAGAAGTCTGGAACGCCACGAGGAAGCCACGAGGCAGGGGGCGCGCCCAGGGGGGGGTAGGCGCGCCCCCACCCTCGTGGGCCCCTCGTAGCTCCACCGACGTACTTCTTTCGCCTATATATACTCTTAAACCCTAGAAACATCAGGGAGAGCCACAAAACTACTTTTCCACCGCCGCAACCTTCTATACCCGTGAGATCCCATATTGGGGCCTTTTCCCGCGATCCGCCGGAGGGGGAATCGATCATGGAGGGCTTCTACATCAACACCATAGCCTCTCCGATGAAGCATGAGTAGTTTACCACAAACATTTAGGTCCATAGTTATTAGCTAGATGACTTCTTCTCTCTCTTTGATTCTCCATACAAAGTTCTCCTCGATGTTCTCGGAGATCTATTTGATGTAATAATATTTTGCGGCGTGTTTGCCGAGATCCGATGAATTGTGGATTTATGAACAAGATTATCTATGAATATTACTTGATTCTTCACTGAATTCTTATATGCATGATTTGATATCTTTGCAAGTCTCTTTGAATTATCGGTTTAGTTTGGCCTACTAGATTTATATTCTTGCAATGGGAGAAGTGCTTAGCTTTGGGTTCAATCTTGCGGTGTCCTTTCCCAGTGACAGTAGGGGAAGCAAGGCACGTATTGTATAGTTGCCATTGAGGATAAAAAGATGGAGTTTATATCATATTGCTTGAGTTTATCACTCTACATCATGTCATCTTGCTTAATGTGTTACTGTGTTCTTATGAACTAAATACTCTAGATGCATGCTGGATAGCGGTCGATGTATGGAGTAATAGTAGTAGATGCAGAATCGTTTCGGTCTACTTGACACGGACGTGATGCCTATATTAATGATCATTGCCTTAGATATCTTCATAATTATGCGCTTTCTATCAATTGCTCGACAGTAATTTGTTCACCCACCATAATACATGCTATATTGAGAGAAGCCACTAGTGAAACCTATGGCCCCCGGGTCTCCTTTCTATTATATTACATCTCTTTTATTTACATTGCATCTTGTTTACTATTTTGCAATCTTTATTTTCCAAATATAACAATAATACCAAAAATATCTACTTTACTATCTTTATTAGATCTCACTTTTGCGAGTGATCGTGAAGGGATTGACAACCCCTTTATCGTGTTGGTTGCAAGGTTCTTGATTGTTTGTGCAGGTACTAGGTGACTTGTGCGTCGTCTCCTACTGGATTGATACCTTGGTTCTCAAAACTAAGGCAAATACTTACGCTACTTTGTTGCATCACCCTTTCCTCTTCAAGGGAAAACCAACGCATGCTCAAGAGGTACCAAGAAGGATTTCTGGCGCCATTGCCGGGGAGATCTATGTCAAGTCAAGCCATACCAAGTACCCATGACAAACTCTTCTCCCTCGCATTACATTATTTGCCATTCGCCTCTCGTTTTCCTCTCCCCTACTTCTAAAACGATTTTCGAAAACCTTTGCTTTTTCTTCGCCCCTCTTTCGTCCGTCTCTTTTCGCTTGCTTCTTGTGTGCTTGAGTGTTGGATTGATTGCTTGTCACGATGGCTCAAGATAATACTAAATTGTGTGACTTTTTCAAGACCAACAACAATGATTTTATTAGCACTCCGATTACTCCTACTACCGATGCCGAATCTTGTGAAATTAATACCGCTTTGTTGAATCTTGTTATGAAAGATAAATTTTCTGGCCTTCCTAGTGAAGATGCCACAACCCATCTAAACAACTTCATTGATTTGTGTGATATGCAAAAGAAGAAAGATGTGGATAATGATATTGTTAAATTGAAGTTATTTCAATTTTCGCTTAGAGATCGTGCTAAAACTTGGTTCCCTTCTTTGCCTAAAAATAGTATTGATTCATGGAATAAGTGCAAAGATGCTTTTATCTCTAAGTATTTTCCTCCTGCTAAGATCATCTCTCTTAGGAATGATATTATGAATTTTAAGCAACTTGATCATGAGCATGTTGCACAAGCTTGGGAGAGGATGAAATTAATGATACATAATTGCTCTACACATGGTTTGAACTTGTGGACGATTATACAAAAAAATTATGCCAGGTTGAATTTTGCTTCTAGAAATCTTTTAGATTCATCCGTGGGAGGCACTTTTATGGAAATCACTTTAGGAGAAGCTACTAAGCTCCTAGATAATATTATGGTCAATTATTCTCAATGGCACACCGAAAGATCTACTGGTAAAAAGGTTGCGATTGAAGAGATTAATGTTTTGAGTGGAAAGATGGATGAACTTATGAAATTGTTTGCTAATAAAAGTGTCTCCTCTGATCCTAATGATATGCCTTTGTCCACTTTGATTGAGAATAGTAATATATCTATGGATGTATATTTTGTTGGTAGGAACAGTTGTAGTAACAATGTGTATAGAGGAAATTTTAATTCTAGGCCGTTTCCTAGTAATTCCTCTAATAATTATGGTAATTAGTACAACAACTCTTATGGAAATTTTAATAACATGCCCTCTGATTTATGAGTTCACAAAAGAATTTCAATGCTTTGGTTGAAAAAAAATTCTTAAGATTGATGAGTTGGCTAGGAACGTGGATAGAATTTCTCTTGATGTTGATTCTTTTAAACTAAGATCTATTACACCTAAGCATGATATCAATGAGTCTCTCAAATCCATGAGAATTTCCATTGATGAGTGCAAAGAAAGAACCGCTAGGATGCGTGCTAAAAAAGATTGCTTTGTGAAACCATGTTCTTCTAGCTTTCATGATAATAATGATGAAGATCTAAAAGTGATTGATGTGACTCCTATCAAAACTTGTTTTCCAATATGAATCTTGATAAAGATGGGACTGGAGATGAGTCAACTTTAGTTAAAAGGCATCCAAATGATTTGGAGTTTTTAGATCTAGATGCAAAAATTGATAAAAGTGGGATTGAAGAGATCAAGACTTTAAGTAGCAATGAATCAACTATTTTGGATTTCAATGAACTTAATTATGATAATTTTTCTTTAATATATTGTATCTCCTTGTTGCAATCCGTGCTAAATTCTCCTCATGCTTATGATCAAAATAAAGCGTTTACAAAACACATCATTGATGCTTTGATGCAATCTTATGAAGAAAAGCTTGAGCTAGAAGTTTCTATCCCTAGAAAACTTTATGATGAGTGGGAACCTACTATTAAAATTAAGATTAAAGATTATTAATGCTATGCTTTGTGTGATTTGGGTGCTAGTGTTTCCACGATTCCAAAAACTTTATGTGATGTGCTAGGTTTTCGTGAATTTGAAATTTGCATCTTGCGGATTCCACTATTAAGAAACCTATGGGAAGAATTAATGATGTTCTTATTGTTTCAAATAGGAATTATGTGCCCGTAAATTTCATTTTTCTTGATATAGATTGCAATCCTACTTGTCCTATTATTCTTGGTAGACCTTTCTTAGAATGATTGGTGCAATTATTGATATGAAAGAAGGAAATATTAGATTCCAATTTCTGTTAAGGAAAGGCATGGAACACTTTCCTAGGAATAAAATTAAATTGCCTTATGAATCATTATGAGAGCCACTTATGGATTGCATACCAAAGATGGTAATACCTAGATCTATTCGTGTTTTTATGCCTAGCTAGGGGCGTTAAACGATAGCGCTTGTTGGGAGGCAAGCCGATTTTATTTTTGTTCTTTGCTTTTTGCTCCTGTTTAGTAATAAATAATTCATCTAGCTTATTTTTAGATGTGGTTCTATTTTTTAATTAGTGTTTGTGCCAAGTAGAACCTTTGGGAAGACTTGGGTGAAGTCTTTGCGATCTTGCTGTAAAAAACAAAAACTTTTGCGCTCACAAGAATAGCTATCATTTTTTACTGGAGAGTGATTTTAGGTTAGTTATTTTTAAGATGATTAATAGACAAATTCCTCACGTCCACCATTTTATTTCAGAATTTTTAGAGTTATATAAGTATTCGAAAGTTATAGATTTCTACAGACTGTTCTGTTTTTGACAGATTCTGTTTTTGTGTGTTGTTTGCTTATTTTGATGAATCTATGAGTAGTATCGGGGGTATGAACCATAGAGAAGTTGGAATAAAGTATGTTTAACACCAAAATAAATAAATAATGGGTTCATTACAGTACCTTAAAGTGGTGGTTTATTTTCTTATACTAACGGAGCTCATGAGATTTTCTGTTGAAGTTTTGTGTTGTGAAGTTTTCAAGTTTTTGGGTAAAGATTTGATGGATTTTGGAATAAGGAGTGGCAAGAGCCTAAACTTGGGGATGCCCAAGGCACCCCAAGGTAAAATTCAAGTACAACCAAAAGCCTAAGCTTGGGGATGCCCCGGAAGGCATCCCCTCTTTCGTCTTCGTCTATCGGTAACTTTACTTGAGGCTATATTTTTAGTCACCACATGATATGTGTTTTGATTGGAGCGTCTTGTATGATTTGAGTCTTTGATTTTTAGTTTACCACAGTCATCCTTGCTGTACAAACCTTTTGGGAGAGACACACATGAATTGGAATTTATTAGAATACTCTATGTGCTTCACTTATATCTTTTGAGCTAGACAATTTTGCTCTAGTGCTTCACTTATATCTTTTTGGAGCACGGTGGTGGTTTTATTTTATAGAAATTATTGATCTCTCATGCTTCACTTGTATTATTTTTAGAGTCTTTTAGAACAGCATGGTAATTTTCTTTGGCTATAAAACTAGTCCTAATATGATGGGCATCCAAGATGGGTATAATAAAAACTTTCATATAAAGTGCGTTGAATGCTATGAGAAGTTTGATTCTTGATGAATGTTTTGAGATATAAGGATGGTGATATTAGAGTCATGATAGTAGAGTAATTGTGAATTTGAGAAATACTTGTGTTGAGGTTTGCAAGTCCCGTAGCATGCACGTTTGGTAACCGTTGTGTAACAAATTTGAAGCATGAGGTGTTTCTTTGATTTTCTTCCTTATGAGTGGAGGTCGGGAACGTGCGATGGTTAACTCCTACCAACCCTTCCCCTAGGAGCATGCGCATAGTGCTTGGTTTTGATGACTTGTAGATTTTTGCAATAAGTATGTGAGTTCTTTATGACTAATGTTGAGTCCATGGATTATACGCACTCTCACGCTTCCACCATTGCTAGCCTCTCTAGTACCGCACAACTTTCGTCGGTACCATAAACCCACCATTTACTTTCCTCAAAACAGCCACCATACCTACCTATTATGGCATTTCCATAGCCATTCTGAGATATATTGCCATGCAACTTTCCACCGTCCCGTTTATTATGACATGCTCCATCATTGTCATATTACCTTGCATGATCCTGTAGTTGACATTGTATTTGTGGCAAAGCCACCATTCATAATTTTTCATACATGTCACTCTTGATTCATTGCACATCCCGGTACACCGCCGGATGCATTCATATAGAGTCATATTTTGTTCTAAGTATCGAGTTGTAATCCTTGAGTTGTAAATAAATAGAAGTGTGATGATCATCATTATTAGAGCATTGTCGCGTGTGAGGAAATAAAAAAAAGGCCAAAGAAGTCAATGAAAAAAAGAGGCCAAAGAAGCCAAACAAAAAAAAGGAGAGAAAAAAGAGAGAAGGGACAATGCTACCATCCTTTTTCCACACTTGTGCTTCAAAGTAGCACCATGATCTTTATGATAGAGAGTCTCTTATTTTGTCACTTTCATATACTAGTGGGAATTTTCGTTATAGAACTTGGATTGTATATTCCAATGATGGGCTTCCTCAAAATGCCCTAGGTCTTTATGAGCAAGCAAGTTGGATGCACCCCCACTTAGTTTCTTTTGTTGAGCTTCCATACATTTATAGCTCTAGTGCATCCGTTGCATGGCAATCCCTACTCACTCACATTGATATCTATTGATGGGCATCTCCATAGCCCATTAATATGCCTAGTTGATGTGAGACCATCTTCCTCCTTTTTGTATTCTCCACAACCACCACTCTATTCCACCTATAGTGCTATGTCCATGGCTCATGCTCATGTATTGCGTGAAAGTTCAAAAAGTTTGAGAATACTAAAGTATGAAACAATTGCTTGGCTGAAACCGGGGTTGTGCATGATTTGAAATATTTTGTGTGAAGTAAATGGAGCATAGCCAAACTATATGATTTTGTAGGGATGAACTTTCTTTGGCCATGTTATTTTGAGAAGACATGATTGCTTTGTTAGAATGCTTGAAGTATTATTATTTTTATGTCAATATTAAACTTTTGTCTTGAATCTTTCGGATTTGAACATTCATGCCACAATAAAGAAAATTACATTGATGAATATGCTAGGTAGCATTCCACATCAAAAATTCTGTTTTTATCATTTACCTACTCAAGGACGAGCAGGAATTAAGCTTGGGGATGCTTGATACGTCTCCAACGTATCTATAAGTTTTTATTGTTCCATGCTATTATATTATCTGTTTTGGATGTTTAATAGGCTTTAATTTGCTCTTTTATATTATTTTTGGAACTAACCTATTAACCGGAGGCCCAGTGCCAGTTTCTATTTTTTTTTGCCTATTTTAGAGTTTTGCAGAAAAGGAATACCAAATGGAGTCCAAATGGAATGAAACCTTCGCAATGATCTTTCTTGGACCGAAAGCAATCTAGAAGACTTGGAGAAGAAGTCTGCAATGCCACGAGGAAGGCACGAGGCAGGAGGGCACGCCCCCACCCTCGTGGGCCCCTCGTAGCTCCACCGACGTACTTCTTTTGCCTATATATACTCTTATACCCTAGAAACATCAAGGAGACCCACAAAACCATTTTTCCACCATCGCAACCTTCTGTACCCATGAGATCCCATCTTGGGGCCTTTTCCGGCGATTTGTCGGAGGGGGAATCAATCACGGAGGGCTTCTACATCAACACCATAGCCTCTCCGATGAAGCGCGAGTAGTTTACCACAGACCTTCGCGTCCATTGTTATTAGCTAGATGGCATCTTCTCTCTCTTTGATTCTCAATAAAAAGTTCTCCTCTGTCGGGGAAACCGATCACCTATGGGGTCACAAGGATCCCTTCTACATGGGTGTGGGGTTAGTTACACGAAGAGCAGGTCGAGCCGTTAGCACACAGGGGATTTTTTATCCAGGTTTGGGCCGCAGAGATGCGTAATACCCTAGTCTTGCTTTGTCTAGTTATATGTGTGTTCTTGAGCTTTTGAACTAGCTACGATGCGTGCTTTGTCCAAAAGTCCTAATCCTCTCACTGTGTGCCTTGGGCCTCCTTTTATACACAAAGGGGTTGCCATAGCTGCACACAGGACGTCACAAGCTATAGTTGTATGATCTTATCGCTCGATCAATGTAGGAAAATCGCATTTAATGTGTTGCCTACGTGTCCTCTCGCTTTATTGGGGATGGCAACAGAGGCCATCTCATCCTTCGCCACTCCCCCTCGCCTTGACATGCGTCCAGGTTGACAAGGCATGCAGTGCCATGCTGGCTAACCAGCTGCTGCGTTGGCGCAATGGTGAGCTTCCACGGAGATCTGCATGCCGCCACACAGGCGCCTACTTAGTTGGCACGCCTATCGTCGTACTGGAGTGGTGGTGAGGTGCCGACCCCTTGCTGGGCGCGGGTCTGGCCGCGGCCCAGCGGTCGTCCCCGGCCCGGCTTGCCGGGGGCCTTGGAGTCGTCCCCGGCAAGGGTCTTGCCGGGGGTCTTCGTCTTCTAATCCCACGTGGACCCGTGGGCTGCCAATCTTCATGAGGGATTGCATGCTGTCAAATATGTGCTCTCCAGATCTTGGTCTTAACGTTGTCGATGGTGTCAGAGCTCCGCAAGGGTGGTGGCCCTGCTGGTCTCTTCGCAAGCTGCCCTGGCAAGGAGCTTGTCAGGGGCCTCGCAAGTCGCCTAGGCAAGGCTTGTTACCGGGCGTGGTCCTGCTCGCCTCCTGCTGCTTGTTACCTTGAGCATCTCTTTTGATATTCCTTGTACCTGTCCGGCCTCCTGCTATTCTCCTCTGCTTTGCCAAGCCCTGCGGTAGGTGTGCTTGCGACCGTCCATGCACAAGTAAGGGGTACAAGAGTACCCATACTTTTGTACACCGACAGGAGGCCCCGGGCCTGGGCCACACATAAGCGCAAGGCGTAGTTGGTCCAGGCCCAAAGCAGTGCGCGGGCGGGCATGGCAGAGGCAAACCGCCACTATCTCTCTGCAAGTTGCACTTCCCCAAGACCCGCGTTGAGTGCGTGACGTGGGGGTCATGTGTGGGATGGCCTCAGCATGCTTGCGTCATCTCGCAGTCGATAGCAAAGAGGCGGCCCGTGCCCCCCTTATTAAAAAGGAAAGAATCTACAGAGGTGCTACTCATTTACTAAGTGGACTCGGGCCGCAGCTTGCATGGTGCCGCACCCCACGATCACGGGGTAGAAAACGGTTGCCCCACCTGTCCTCATGTCCCCTTCCGCTTCGCCACATATGCCTCATGCCTTGGGAAGGGCAGGCGGTGGATGCGGAGGACGTGGGCATTAATGCCGATGCGGAAACCCATGCGTTTGTTGATTGGGGCAACGGGTCGGCTCCGGTTCCCCGTGCTTTCGAAGGCCACATTGGCCGCGCGGGGCGGTCGCCCTTTGAGCTGGGTGGACCGGCCCCGGTCCAGCTCTTCTATGAGAAGGGGGAGGGACAGTGCTTCTACGCATTCACCCTCTTTCCTTCCTCTCGCTTACTGTCCCCCTCTCATTCGCCATGGCGAAAGGGTGCGCTGGCGCCTCGACGGTGGCGAAGAGGGCTTCTGCTCGACAACGCGTTCCTCCTCCCCCGGAGCCTCCGACGGCGGAGCTCGCCGCGAGGGTGAGTGGAAGGGGACGGGGCCGAGGTCGTCGCGGCGCTCGGGGAGGAGGTGGACGAGGCGGTACTCCAGCCCCGCCCCCGCCGAGGGCCCCACCTCTGATAGGCGGCCACATCGGGGCCAGCCCTATGAGTTCTTCATCAGGTTGTATAGGCCTGTGCGCAGTCGCCTCTGGCTTCCGACCCCGTTTACCCGGGTGATGGAGCAGGAGGCCCCGTGGTCCTTGAGGCTTCACATGAGGGGTTGTGGGAACGGCAGCATATGGGCTGATGTGACTTCCCTCGCCCTCACGTCATGTATCTTCGTCAGGGGTGGAAGACTTTTGCACGTGCCCACAGCTTGACGGAGGGGCATGTTCTCCATTTTAAGTTAATGGAGAGCGGCCTGCTCTCCATCAAGGTCTTCGGGAACTCCGGAATTCGCCTAGGGTGCTGTGTGGAGAGCTCCACTAACGACGAAAGCTCCTCCTTGAGCGATAGCGGCGAGGAGGACAGCACCAGCAATGATGATGGCAGCGGGCGGGAGGACGATGACTCCGATTCCAGCTGACCGCCAGTGGTCGCACCATCATCTGTACCGCTCCCTCCCCCGGCACAACGCCTTGCTGGGGGCCTTGATACGTCTCCAACGTATCTATAATTTTTGATTGTTCCATGCTATTATATTACCCGTTTTGGATGTTATGGGCTTTACTTTAAACTTTTATATCATTTTTGGGACTAACCTACTAACCGGAGGCCAAGCTCGAATTGCTGTTTTTTTTGCCTATTTCAGTGTTTCGCAGAAAAGGAATATCAAACGGAGTCCAAACGGAATGAAACCTTCGAGAGCAATCTTTTTGGAACAAACGCAATCCAGGAGACCTGGAGTGGACGTCAAGAAGCAGCCGAGGCGGCCACGAGGTAGGAGGACACGCCCTAGGGGGGTGGGCGCGCCCTCACCCTCGTAGGACCCTCGCGGCTCCCCTAACCTACCTCCTTCGCCAATATATATCTCCATACCTTGAAAACATCCAGGAGCACCACGAAAACCTAATTCCACCGCCGCAACCTTTTGTATTCATGAGATCCCATCTTGGAGCCTCCACCGGTGCTCCGCCGGAGGGGGAATCGACCATGGAGGGCTTCTACATCAACACCATAGCCTCTCCGATGAGTTATGAGTAGTTTACCACAGACCATCGGGTCCATAGTTATTAGCTAGATGGCTTCTTCTCTCTCTTTGAATCTCAATACAAAGTTCTCCTCGATCTTCTTGGAGATCTATTCGATGTAACTCGTTTTGCGGTGTGTTTGTCGAGATCCGATGAATTGTGGGTTTATGATCAAGTTTATCTATGAGAAATATTTGAATCTCCTCTGAATTCTTTTATGTATGATTGGTTATCTTTGCAAGTCTCTTTGAATTATCAGTTTGGTTTGGCCTACTAGATTGATCTTACTTGCAATGGGAGAAGTGCTTAGCTTTGGGTTCAATCTTGTGGTGTCCTTTCCCAGTGACAGCAGGGGCAGCGAGGCACGCATTGTATTGTTGCCATCGAGGATAAAAAGACGGGGTTTATATCATATTGCTTGAGTTTATCCCTCTACATCATGTCATCTTTCTTAATGCATTACTCTATTCTTATGAACTTAATACTCTAGATGCAGGCAGGAGTCGGTCGACGTGTGGAGTAATATTAGTAGATGCAGAATCGTTTCGGTCTACTTGACACGGACGTGATGCCTATATTAATGATCATTGCCTTAGATATCTTCATAATTATGCGCTTTTCGATCAATTGCTCGGCAGTAATTTGTTCTCCCACCGTAATACTTGTGCTATGTTGAGAGAAGCCACTAGTGAAACCTATGGCCCCCGGGTCTATCTTTTATCATATAAGTTTTCGATCTACTTTTATTTGCATCTTTACTTTCCAATCTATATCATAAAAATACCAAAAATATTTATCTTATCTTATTATCTCTATCAGATCTCACTTTTGCAAGTTACCGTGAAGGGATTGACAACCCCTCTATCGCGTTGGTTGCGAGGTTCTTATTTGTTTGTGTAGGTACGAGGGACTTGTGAGGATCCTCCTACTCGATTGATACCTTGGTTCTCAAAAACTGAGGGAAATACTTACACTACTTTGCTGCATCACCCTTTCCTCTTCAAGGGAAAACCAATGTAGTGCTCAAGAGGTAGCAGGCCTCATCCTGCTGTCCCTGGCGACGGTGGTTGGCGGGCTTCCTCATCAAGCTCTCCGTCGCCCAGTTCCCCATGCCCGTCACCTTGCGCGGCATGCCGTACCTGGGGAGGAATAGGGAAAGAACGGGGATTACGGGGCACTTATCTTTTTCTCAATTTGTAGGCACTTGCCAAATCTTAGATTTCTAGGGAATTTAATCTACCGAGCTGATATGTCTCCAACTTATCTATAATTTTTGATTGTTCCATGCTACTATATTACCCGTTTTGGATGTTTATGGGCTTTACTTTACACATATATATCATTTTTGGGACTAACCTACTAACCGGAGGCCCAGCCCATATTGTTGTTTTCTTGCCTATTTCAGTGTTTCGAAAAAAAGGAATATCAAACGGAGTCCAAACGGAATGAAATCTTCAGAAAAGTTATTTTTTGGAACAGAAGCAATCCCGGGAACTTGGAGTGCAAGCCAGGGAAGCGTCGAGGAGGCCACGAGATAGGGGGGCGCGCCCTCCACCCTCGTGGGCCCCTCGAGACTCCCCCGACCGAATTTTTTCGCCTATATATATTCCCATATACCCTAAAAACATCGAAGAACACGATAGACCGGGAGCCGCAAGCCTCTTTAGCCACCAAAAACCTCTCGGGAGCCCGTTCTGGCACCCTGCCAGAGGGGGAACCCATCCCCGGTGGCCATCTTCATCATCCCGGCGCTCTCCATGACGAGGAGGGAGTAGTTCACCCTCGGGGCTGAGGGTATGTACCAGTAGCTATGTGTTTGATCTCTCTCTCGTGTTCTCTCTATGGCATGATCTTGATGTATCACGAGCTTTGCTATTATAGTTGGATCTTATGATGTTTCTCCCCCTCTACTCTCTTGTAATGGATTGAGTTTTCCCTTTGAAGTTATCCTATCAGATTGAGTCTTTAAGGATTTGAGAACACTTGATGTATGTCTTGCCGTGTTTATCTGTGGTGACAATGGGATATCACATGATCCACTTGATGTATGTTTTGGTGATCAACTTGCGGGTTCCGCCCATGAACCTATGCGTAGGGGTTGGCACATGTTTTCGTATTGACTCTCCGATAGAAACTTTGGGGCACTCTTTGAAGTACTTTGTGTTGGTTGAATAGATGAATGTGAGATTGTGTGATGCATATCGTATAATCATGCCCACGGATACTTGAGGTGACAATGGAGTATCTAGGTGACATTAGGGTTTTGGTTGATTTGTGTCTTAAGGTGTTATTCTAGTATGAACTCTATGATAGATTGAACGGAAAGAATAGTTTCATGTTATTTTACTACGGACTCTTGAATAGATAGAATAGAAAGGATAACTTTAAGGTGGTTTCGTACCCTACCATAATCTCTTTGTTTGTTCTCCGCTATTAGTGGCTTTGGAGTGACTCTTTGTTGCATGCTGAGGGATAGTTATATGATCCAAGTATGTTATTATTGTTGAGAAAACTTGCACTAGTGAAAGTATGAACGTTAGGCCTTGTTTCCTACCATTGCAATGCCATTTACACTCACTTTTATCATTAGTTACCTTGCTGTTTTTATATTTTCAGATTACAAAAACCTATATCTACCATTCATATTGCACTTGTATCACCATCTCTTCACCGAACTAGTGCACCTATACAATTTGCCATTGTATTGGGTGTGTTGGGGACACAAGAGACTCTTTGTTATTTGGTTACAGGGTTATTTGAGAGAGACCATCTTCATCCTACGCCTCCCAAGTATTGATAAACCTTAGGTCATCCACTTGAGGGAAATTTGCTATTGTCCTACAAACCTCTGCACTTGGAGGCCCAACAACGTCTACAAGAAGAAGGTTGTATAGTAGACATCACGAGCCCATGCTTATGTTCTGTAATATCTGTACTTGCATCAGCATATAATGAAAAAGATGAGCTTTTGCCGGGAACTCATGCATGTGCGTTCGTGCAGGGGCGAAATGCCCCCTTAATGAAAATAAATGAGTCTCCCCGGCAAGCTACCTTGCTGGTGTTCCTGTGCCTGCCGGAGAATCACATCTGCCGGGTTATAGGTGCAGGGTCCAGCCCCCTGCCAAACTCTTCTTTTGCCCAAGGTTACTGCAACTACCCCGATCGAAGCAGCGTTTTAGTCAGGGATGGGAGCACCCAAGTCTAGACAGAGTGACGAGGTTTTCTAGTGTGCAAGTCACAAGTTACAAACATGAATGGGCAGGGGAGGAACTTTATCTTATTAAGTTGTTGCTGGAGACGCCACGCCAAGAAGCCTTCTCAATTTCTTGTCGGGGCTTTGTTACTGCGGCCAGAAGGAGGAGAGGATGGGGGCATGGAGCCTTGGCGGTTTCCCAGCACCTGTTATAATCTAAGGTACCACAATATCCTGGACAAGTACACATGCATACATGAAGGAAATATGCCCTAGAGGCAACAATAAAGTTATTATTTATTTCCTTATTTCATGATAAATGTTTATTATTCATGCTAGAATTGTATTAACCGGAAACTTAGTACATGTGTGAATACATAGACAAACATAATGTCACTAGTATGCCTCTACTTGACTAGCTCGTTGAATCAAAGATGGTTAAGTTTCCTAGCCATAGACATGAACTGTCATTTCATTAACAGGATCACATCATTATAGAATGATGTGATTGACTTGACCCATTCCGTTAGCTTAGAACTTGATCGTTTAGTATGTTGCTATTGCTTTCTTCATGACTTATACATGTTCCTATGACTATGAGATTATGCAACTCCCGTTTACCGTAGGAACACTTTGTGTGCTACCAAACATCACAACATAACTGGGTGATTATAAAGGTGCTCTACAGGTGTCTCTGAAGGTACTTGTTGAGTTGGCGTATTTCGAGATTAGGATTTGTCACTCTGATTGTCGGAGAGGTATCTCTGGGCCCTCTCGGTAATGCACATCACTATAAGCCTTGCAAGCAATGTGACTAATGAGTTAGTTGCGAGATGATGTATTACGGAACGAGTAAAGAGACTTGCCGGTAATGAGATTGAACTAGGTATTGAGAAACCGACGATCGAATCTCGGGCAAGTAACATACCGATGACAAAGGGAACAACGTATGTAGTTATGCGGTTTGACCGACAAAGATCTTCGTAGAATATGTGGGAACCAATATGAGCATCTAGGTTCCACTATTTGTTATTGACTAGAAACGAGTCTCGGTCATGTCTACATAGTTCTCGAACCCGTAGGGTCTGCACGCTTAAAGTTTGGTGACGATCGATATTATGAGTTTTTGTGTTTTGATGTACCGAAGGTAGTTCGGAGTCCCGGATATGATCACGGGCATAACAAGGAGTCTCGAAATGGTCGAGACATAAAGATCGATATATTGGATGACTATGTTCGGACACCGGAATGGTTTCAGAAGGTTTCGGACATATACCAGAGTACCAGGGGGGGTATCGGAACCCCCTGGGGGGTTTATTGGGCCTCATGGGCCCTAGTGGAGAAGAGGAGGGGCGGCTAGGGCAGGCCGCGTGCCCCTCCCCCTCTAGTCCGAATTGGACAAGCAGGGGGGAGCGGCGCCCCCCTTTCCTTCCTCTCTCTCTCTCTCTCTCTCTCTCTCTCTTTCCCCCTTCTCCTACTACTACAAGGAAAGGAGTAGTCCTACTCCCGGTGGGAGTAGGACTCCCCCCTTGGCACGCACTCCTCCTAGGCCGGCCGCCTTCCCCCCTTGCTCCTTTATATACGGGGGCAGGGGGCACCTGTAGACACAATAATTGATCATTGATCTCCTAGCCGTGTGCGGTGCCCCCCTCCACCATATTCCACCTCGATAATATTGTAGCGGTGCTTAAGCAAAGCCTTGCGTCGGTAGCATCATCGACACCGTCATCACGCCATCGTGCTGACGGAACTCTCCCGCAAAGCTCTGCTGGATCGGAGTTCATGGGACGTCATCGAGCTGAACGTGTGCTGAACTCGGAGCTGCCGTACTTTTGATACTTGATCGGTCGGATTGTGAAGACGTACGACTACATCAACCGCGTTGTGCTAAATGCTTCCGCTTTAGGTCTACGAGGGTACGTGGATAACACTCTCCCCTCTCGTTGCTATGCATCACCATGATCTTGCGTGTGCGTAGGAATTTTTTTGAAATTACTACGTTCCCCAACAGTAGCATCTGAGCCTGGTTTTATGCATAGATGTTATATGCACGAGTAGAACACAAGTGAGTTGTGGGTGATACAAGTCATACTGCTTACCAGCATGTCATACTTTGGTTTGGCAGTATTGTTGGATGAAGCGTCCCAGACTAACATTACGCGTACGCTTACGCGAGACTGGTTCTACTGACGTGCTTTGCACATAGGTGGTTGGCGGGTGTCAGTTTCTCCAACTTTAGTTGAACCGAGTGTGGCTACGCCCGGTCCTTGAGAAGGTTAAAACAACACTAACTTGACGAACTATCGTTGTGGTTTTGATGCGTAGGTAAGAACGGTTCTTGCTCAGCCCGTAGCAGCCACGTAAAACTTGCAACAACAAAGTAGAGGACATCTAACTTGTTTTTGCAGGGCATGTTGTGATGTGATATGGTCAAGACATGATGCTAAATTTTATTGTATGAGATGATCATGTTTTGTCACAAAGTTATCGGCAATTGGCAGGAGCCATATGGTTTTCACTTTATTGTATGCAATGCAATCGCCCTGTAATTGCTTTACTTTATCACTAAGTGGTAGCGATAGTCGTAGAAGAAATAGTTGGCGAGACGACAACGATGCTACGATGAAGATCAAGGTGTCGCGCCGGTGACGATGGTGATCATGACGGTGCTTCGGAGATGGAGATCACAAGCACAAGATGATGATGGCCATATCATATCACTTATATTGATTGCATGTGATGTTTATCCTTTATGCATCTTATTTTGCTTGATTGATGGTAGCATTATAAGATGATCTCTCACTAAATTTCAAGGTATAAGTGTTCTCCCTAAGTATGCACTGTTGCGAAAGTTCTTCGTGCTGAGACACCACGTGATGATCGGGTGTGATAAGCTCTACGTTCAAATACAACGTGTGTAAGACAGTTTTACACATGCAGAATACTCAGGTTAAACTTGACGAGCCTAGCATATGCAGATATGGCCTCGGAACACTGAGACCGAAAGCTCGAGCGTGAATCATATAGTAGATATGATCAACATAGTGATGTTCACCATTGAAAACTACTCCATCTCACGTGATGATCGGACATGGTTTAGTTGATTTGGATCACGTGATCACTTAGATGATTAGAGGGATATCTGTCTAAGTGGGAGTTCTTAAGTAATATGATTAATTGAACTTTAATTAATCATGAACTTAGTCCTGATAGCATTTTGCAAATAATGTTGTAGATCAATAGCTCGCGTTGTTGCTTCCTTATGTTTTTATATGTGTTCCTAGAGAAAACTAAGTTGAAAGATGATAGTAGCAATGATGCGGACTGGGTCCGTGATCTGAGGTTTATCCTCATTGCTGCACAGAAAAATCATGTCCTTGATGCACCGCTAGGTGACTGACCTAATGCAGGAGCAGATGCAAACGTTATGAACGTTTGGCTAGCTCAATATGATGACTACTTAATAGTTTAGTGCACCATGCTTAACGGCTTAGAATCGAGACTTCAAAGACATTTTGAACGTCATGGACCATATGAGATGTTCTAGGAGTTGAAGTTAATATTTCAAACAAATACCTGAGTTGAGAGATATGAACTCTCCAACAAGTTCTATAGCTAAAAGATGGAGGAGAATTGCTCAACTAGTGAGCATGTGCTCAGATTGTTTGGGTACTACAATCGCTTGAATCAAGTGGGAGTTAATCTTCCAGATAAGATAGTGATTGACAGAGTTCTCTAGTCACCATCACCAAGTTACTGGAACTTCGTGATGAACTATAGTATGCAAGGGATGACGAAACGTTTCCCGAGCTTTTCATGATGATGAAATCGATGAAGGTAGAAATCAAGAAAAAGCATCAAGTGTTGATGATTAACAAGACCACTAGTTTAGACAAAAGGGCAAAGGGAAAGACAGGAAACTTCAAGTAGAATGGCAAGCAAGTTGTCACTTCTGCGAAGAAGCCCAAAGCTAGACCAAAGCCTGAAACTGAGTGCTTCTACTGCAAAGGAAATGGTTACTGGAAGCAGAAATGCTCTGAATATTTGGTGGATAAGAAGGATGGCAAAGTGAACAAGGGTATATTTGATATACAGGTTATTGATGTGTACCTTACTAGTGTTTATAGTAGCCCCTGGGTATTTGATACTTGTTCGGTTGCTAAAAATTAGTAACTCGAAACAGGAGTTACAGAATAAACAGAGACTAGTTGAGGGTGTAGTGATGATGTGTGTTGGAAGTAGTTCCAAGATTGATATGATCTTCATCGCACAACTCCCTACACTTTTGAGATTAGTGCTGAACCTAAATAAATGTTATTTGGCGTTTGTGTTGAGCATGAATATGATTTGATCATGTTTATTGCAATACAATTATTCATTTAAAGTCAGAGAATAATTGTTGTTCTGTTTACATGAATAAAACCTTCGATGGTCATACACCCAATGAAAATAGTTTGTTGGATCTCGATCGTAGTGATACACATATTCATAATATTGATGCCAAAAGATGCAAAGTTGATAATGATAGTGCGACTTACTTGTAGCACTACCGTTTGGGTCATATTGGTGTAAAGCGCATGAAGAAACTCCATAAAGATGGACTTTTGGAATCACTTGATTCGAGACAGCTACATTCACTTTATATAGGGCACCACCAAAATCCGTTGAGACAACGCCTTATGAACTGTGGTTTGGCAAGAAACCAAAGTTGATGTTTCTTAAAGTTTGGGGTTGCGATGCTTATGTGAAAAAAAATCAACCTGATAAGCTCGAACCCAAATAGGAGAAGTGTGTCTTCATAGAATACCCAAAGGAAACTATTGTGTACACCTTCTATCATAGATCCGAGGGCAAGATATTTGATGGATCCTTTCTAGAGAAGGAGTTTCTCTCGAAAGAAGTGAGTGGGAGGAAAGTAGAGCTTGATAAGGTAATTGTACCTTCTCCTGAATTGGAAAGTAGTTCATCACAGAAATCAGTTCTAGTGATTCCTACACCAATTAGTGAGGAAGCTAATGATGATGATCATGAAACTTCAGATTAAGTTACTACAGAACCTCGTAGGTCTTCCAAAGTACAGTCCACACCAGAGTGGTATGATAATCCTGTTCTGGAAGTCATGTTACTAGACCATGATGAACCTACGAACTATGAGGAAGCGATGATGAGCCCAGATTCCGCGAAATGGCTTGAAGGCCATGAAATCTGAGATGGGATCCATGTATGAGAACAAAGTGTGGACTTTGGTGGACTTGCCCGATGATCGGCAAGCCATAGAAAATAAATGGATCTTCAAGAGGAAGACAGACACTGATAGTAGTGTTACTATCTACAAAGCTCAACTTGTCGCAAAAAAATTCCGAGAAGTTCAAGGTGATGAATACAATGAGATTTTCTCACTCGTATCGATGCTTAAGTCTGTCCGAATCATGTTAGCAATTGCCACATTTTATCAAATCTGGCAAATAGATGTCA
The DNA here is from genome assembly GCF_018294505.1 of Triticum aestivum. NCBI lineage: Eukaryota > Viridiplantae > Streptophyta > Magnoliopsida > Poales > Poaceae > Triticum > Triticum aestivum. The sequence goes on along the minus strand of NC_057804.1, from coordinate 435,393,570 downwards.
AAACTGCATTCCTTAATGGATATATTAAAGAAGAGTTATATATTATGCAACCAGAAGGTTTTGTCGATCCAAAGGGTGCTAACAAAGTGTGCAAGCTCCAGCGATCCATTTATGGACTGGTGCAAGCCTCTCGGAGTTGGAATATACGCTTTGATGAGTTGATCAAAGCATATGGTTTTATACAGACTTTTGGAGAAACCTGTATTTACAAGAAAGTGAGTGGGAGCTCTGTAGCATTTCTAATCTTATATGTAGATGACATATTGTTGATTGGAAATGATATAGAATTTCTGGATAGCATAAAAGGTATATTGAATAAGAGTTTTTAATGAAAGACATCAGTGAAGCTGCTTACACATTGAGCATCAAGATCTATAGAGATAGATCAGGACGCTTGATAAGATTTTTCAATGAGTACATACCTTGACAAGATTTTGAAGTAGTTCAAAATGGAACAGTCAAAGAAGGAGTTCTTGCCTGTGTTGCAAGGTGTGAAGTTGAGTAAGACTCAAAACCCGACCATGGCAGAAAATAGAAAGAGAATGAAAAGTCATTCCCTATGCCTCAGTCATAGGTTCTATGAAGTATGCTATGTTGTGTACCAGACATATTGTATACCTTGCTCTGAGTTTGGCAAGGGAGTACAATTTTTGATCTAGAAGTAGATCACTAGACAGCGGTCAAGAATATCCTTAGTAAGAACCAAGGAAATATTTCTCGATTATGGAGGTGATAAAAGAGCCTGTCATAAAGAGTTACATCGGTGCAAGATTTTACACCGATCCAGATGACTCTAAGTCTCAATCTGGATACATATTGAAGGTTGGAGCAATTAGCTAGAGTAGCTCCGTGCAGAGCATTGTAGACATAGAATATTTGCAAAATACATACGGCTCTGAATGTGACAGACCCATTAGACTAAACTTCTCTCGTGAGCAAAACATGATCATGCCTTAGTACTCTTTGGGTGTTAATCACATAGCAATGTGAACTAGATTATTGACTCTAGTAAACCCTTTGGGTGTTGATCACATGACGATGTGAACTATGGGTATTAATCACATACAGATGTGAATATTGGTGTTAAATCACATGGTGATGTGAACTAGATTATTGACACTAGTGCAAGTGGGAGACTGAAGGAAATATGCCCTAGAGGCAATAATAAAGTTATTATTTATTTCCTTATTTCATGATAAATGTTTATTATTCATGCTAGAATTATATTAACCGGAAACTTAGTACATGTGTGAATACATAGACAAACATAATGTCACTAGTATGCCTCTACTTGACTAGCTCGTTGAATCAAAGATGGTTAACTTTCCTAGCCATAGACATGAATTGTCATTTGATTAATGGGATCACATCATTAGAGAATGATGTGATTGACTTGACCCATTCCATTAGCTTAGCACTTGATCGTTTAGTATGTTGCTATTGCTTTCTTCATGACTTATACATGTTCTATGACTATGAGATTATGCAACTCCCGTTTACCGTAGGAACACTTTGTGTGCTACCAAACGTCACAACGTAACTGGGTGATTATAAAGGTGCTCTACAGGTGTCTCCGAAGGTACTTGTTGAGATGGCGTATTTCGAGATTAGGATTTGTCACTCCGATTGTCGGAGAGGTATCTCTGGGCCCTCTCTGTAATGCACATCGCTATAAGCCTTGCAAGCAATGTGACTAATGAGTTAGTTGCGGGATGATGCATTACATAACGAGTAAAGAGACTTGCCGGTAACGAGATTGAACTAGGTATTGAGATACCGACGATCGAATCTCGGGCAAGTAACATACCGATGACAAAGGGAACAACGTATGTAGTTATGCAGTTTGATCGACAAAGATCTTCTTAGAATATGTGGGAACCAATACGAGCATCCAGGTTCCGCTATTGGTTATTGACCGGAAACGAGTCTTGGTCATGTCTACATAGTTCTCGAACCCGTAGGGTCCGCACGCTTAAAGTTTGGTGACGATCGGTATTATGAGTTTTTGTCTTTTGATGTACCGAAGGTAGTTCGGAGTTCCGGATATGATCACGGACATAATGAGGAGTCTTGAAATGGTCGAGACGTAAAGATTGATATATTGGATGACTATGTTCGGACACCGGAATGGTTTCGGAAGGTTTCAGACATATACCGGAGTATCGGAGGGTTATCGGAACACCCCGGGGGGTTTATTGGGCCTCATGGGCCCTAGTGGAGAAGAGGAGGGGTGGCCAGGGCAGGCCACGCGCCCCTCCCTCTCTAGTCCGAATTGGACAAGGAGGGGGGAGCGGCGCCCCCCCTTTCCTTCCTCTCTCTCTCTCTCCCTCTCTCTCTCTCTCTCTCTCTCTTTCCCCCTTCTCCTACTACTACAAGGAAAGGAGGAGTCCTACTCCCGGTGGGAGTAGGACTCTCCCCTTGGCGCACCCTCCTCCTAGGCTGGCCGCTTTCCCCCCTTGCTCCTTTATATACGGGGGCAGGGGGGCACCTCTAGACACAACAATTGATCATTGATTTCTTAGCAGCTCGAAGATGATCTTCCTCAAGGAGTGTTGCATCATCTTGGCGCAACTGCTCTTGCTCAAGATCATCATAAGCGAGCACTCGAGGTGACCCGTATATGACTTCAGTGGGGAGAACTGCTTCTGCCCCGTAAACCAGGGCAAAGGGTGTCTGGCCAGTGGCTCGATTTGTTGGCGTTCTAATTGACCAAAGAACTATTGGCAACTCATCAATCCAGCACCTTCCACACTTGCGCAGTCTATCAAAAATTCTTGTCTTAAGGCCCCGCAACACTTCAACATTTGCCCTTTTTGCCTGGCAATTGCTCCTTGGGTGAGCAACAGAAGCAAAACAGACTTTGTTGCCAAGGTCATGGATATACTGCATGAAGGTGCAGCTCGTGAACTATGTGCCGTTGTCGGTAATGACTCTATTTGGCACACCAAAACGGCAAACGAGTCCCTTGAAGAACTTGACGGCCGACTACGCTGTCACCTTCCTCATTGGCTCCACTTCCGACCACTTTGTGAACTTGTCAATCGCGACGTACAAGTACTCAAAGCCCCCGATAGCACGGGGAAAGGGGCCCAGTATGTCGATCCCCCAGACCGAAAATGGCTAGGAGAGAGGTATTGTTTGAAGGGCTTGAGCTGGTTGATGAACCTTTTTTGAATGAAACTGGCACGCTTCACACTTGGTGACTAGTGCTATTGCATCCTGGAGGGCGGTGGGCCAGAAGAAACCTTGCCGGAAAGCTTTACCAGCAAGGGCTCTGGACCCTATGTGGGAGCCACATATACCTCCGTGTATCTCTGCCAATAGCTCCAGTCCGTCCTCCCGAGGAATACACTTCAATTTACATGCCATTCGGCCTCCTTCTATAAAGGACATCATCCACAAACCGGTACATGCTGGACCGACGAGCTACTTTCTCTGCTTCTTCCTGCTCCTCACGGAGCTCTCCCATTTGGAGGAAACAGACTGTATGTTGTGCCCATGCTGGAGCCTGGGGCTCGACGGCAAGGATCAAAGGCATGTTTTTTGCTGCTAGGGCAGCCGCCTCGACGGCAAGGGCCTAGGGTCCTGCCAGAGGCTGCTGCTCCTCGGCAAGCTTGGGGTACCCGGCAACTTCCTTGTCGGCGGCTCCTGGGAGCTCTGCGTGAAAGTACTTGTCGGGCCCTGCTTTGCTTCGCTTGTTCTGTCCTGCTGATGGTTTTACGGACGGCTGAGTCAATTGAAGCACAAAGGTACCTGGTTCCATATGTAGCTTGAGGGCAGCGCGCTTTGACAGGTCATTGGCAATGTTGTTCTCTCCTCGAGGAACATGTTCTTCTTGTAGACCGTCAAAGCGCTCTTCCAACTTCCTCACTTCATCCACGTAAGCCTCCATCAGTGGACTCTGATAATCCTTGTTAACTTTCCTAACGACAAGTTGTGAATCTCCTCTGATAATAAGCTTCCTGATCCCGAGGTTCGCCGTGATCCTGAGACCAGCAAGCAGCCCCTCGTATTCTGTGGTGTTGTTGGTCGACCTCTCCCGGGGGAAGTGCATCTGGATCACGTACTTGAGGCGTTCTCTGGTGGGCACGACGAGCAACACGCTAGCACCAGCACCTTGTAATGAGAAAGCCCCATCAAAGTACATAATCCAATTACTACTTGCCTCTTTGCCAGGAAGGGCGGTCTCTTGGACTTCTTTGTTGGGCGTGGATGTCCATTATGCTATGAATTCTGCCAAGGTTCTACTCTTGATCGTCGAGGTACTTTCAAATCTGAGCCCAAAGCTTGACAGCTCCACTGCCCACTCCACAATCCTCCTGTTGCATCTGGATTGTGCAAAATTCATTGCAACGGGAGGTGAGTGACGACGGTGATCTCGTGTGCTTGAAAGTAGCGGCGTAGCTTCCTCCAGACCATAAGAAGGCCGAAGAGCAACTTCTGCGTGCCAGAATACCTCGACCTATCCCCCTGCAAGAGGGAGCTGACAAAGTAGATAGGGTGCTGCACCACCTTTTTCTTCTGTTTTATCTTGCTTGCTTGCGCAGACATTGCCTTGTCGGTATCGAATCCTCTCGGGGGCCCCTCCCTGCCAGGTTCAGGTCCTGTCGGGGATCCTCCCTCGCCAGGATCGGGCCTTGCTGGACCCAACTCTACACCTAAGGGCCTTGCCGCTGCCGTTGCCTCCTCCTCAACTTCTCTCTGTGCCACTAGCACAGCACTGACCACTTGATTTGTTGCCGCCAGGTATAGCAGCAACAGCTCTTGTGTCTTGGGTGCGACCAGTATTGGCGTAGAGGAGAGGTATCTCTTCAAATCTTGCAGTGCTACCTCTGCCTCCGGGGTCCATTTCACTGGACCCGCCTTTTCAGGAATCTTGAAAAAGGGGAGGGCACGCTTAGCAGATTTAGAGATGAATCTACTCAGGGCGGCAACGCAGCCGGCAAGCCTTCGGCCATCTTTGGCCTGTCTTGGCGCCTCAATCTGCTCAATTGCTTTGATCTTACTAGGATTTGCTTCGATTCCACGTTGAGACACAAAGAACCCAAGAAGCTTACCGGACGGAACACCGAACATGCACTTCTCTGGGTTGAGCTTGAGGTTGATCCTGCGCAAGTTTGCAAAGGTTTCTTCCAGGTCCTGCACGAGCGTGGCCATGTCCTTGGTTTGACCACTATATCATCCATGTAGGCTTCCATGTTTCTATGGAGCTCGGGCTCAAAACCAATTTGGACTGCTCGGGCGAATGTTGAACTAGCGCTTTTCAACCCAAAAGGCATCCGTACAAAACAATATGTACCACATGGGGTGATGAACGCGGTCTTCTCTTCATCTTCCTTCATCATGAAGATCTGATGATATCTTGAGTAAGCATCAAGGAACGATAGCAGGTCACACCCAGCAGTGGAGTCCACTATCTGGACGATACATGGCAATGGGAGAGGATCCTTTCGACATGCTTTATTGATATCAGTATAGTCGATGCATAGCCTCCGCTTTCCATTTGCCTTATGTACCACAACTGGATTGGTCAACTACGTCGGGTGGAGAACTCCCTTGACCAAACCTGCCGCCCCCAACTTCCTGATCTCCTCGAGGATAAACTCTTGTCCCTCCAGAGCTTGCTTTCTGACCTTATGCTTGACAGGCTGCGCATGGGGGCAGAAAGCAAGATGGTGCTCAATCACCTCCCTAGGAATGTCGGGGATGTCGGATGCTTGCCATGCAAATACGTCGACATTCGCCTGCAGGAAGGCGACGAGCGCGCTTTCCTATTTGCTATCAAGGGTGGAGCTTATGACGAAAGCTCCGCCCGTGCCATCCTCCTTGATGGACTCCATCTTGGTTTCCGATGGGGCCGCCTTGGACTTCTTGCTCTTGCCGGTAGAGCTCTCTGGTACATCTCCAGCGGGAATACAGCGCTCCGAAGAGGTGGGTATGCCGGAGAGGGTACATGAGCCCTTGCCGGAGCCAGGAGTGTTACTGGCGGCCTAGGCTTTACTGGTCCTCTTCTTGATGGCAGGAGCAGGCGCCTTGATGGCAGGTGCTGCAACCACCTCTCGATAGAGCCGATTGGCGCAGATGAGCGCATCTTTCCTATCGCAGCCGACGGTGATGACGCTCATCGGGCGGAGCATCTTCAACTTGTTATATGCGTAGTGCAATGCTACCATGAACTTGGCCAGTGCGGGGCGGCCAAGAATCCCGTTGTATGGCAACGGGATCTCAGCGACATCAAAAACGATCCTCTTCGTCCTATAGTTGAGGTCGCCACCAAATGTAACTGGTAGCATGACCTTTCCCTTGGGCTGACTCCTCCCCGGATTGATCCCTTGGAACGTGCTCGTATCCTCGAGATCTTCATCGGGAATCTGCAGCCTCTTGACCACGTTGGGCGAGATCAAGTGTAACACCCTCGATGCGACTATATCTCCCACGTGTCGAGGCACGACTTAGAGGCATAATCGCATTGAAGGCATATGTCGCAAGTGAGGTAATCTTCACACAACCCATGTAATATAATAAGGGAAAGAGATACATAGTTGGCTTACAATCGCCACTTCACACAATTACATGAATAAAGCATTACATCATCCAGATACAATCAAGGTCCGACTACGGAACCAACATAAAAGAAGAACCCCAAATGCGACAAAGGTCCCCCGATCGACCCCAACTGGGCTCCACTACTGATCAACTAGAACGGAAACAACACAAAGGACAAGATCTTCATCGAGCTCCTCCTGAGCTTGGTTGCGTCATCTGCACGGACTCAACGGCACCTGCAAGCTGGTTTTGGAAGTATCTGTGAGCCACGGGGACTCAGCAATCTCGCACCCGCGAGATCAAGACTATTTAAGCTTATGGGTAAGGATGGAGTAATGAGGTGGAGCTGCAGCAAGCGACTAGCATATATGGTGGCTAACAGACGCAAATGAGAGCGAGAAGAGAAGGCAAAGCACGGTCGATAAGAGTATGATCAAGAAGTGATCCTATAGCAACCTACGTCAAGCATAACTCCAACACCGTGTTCACTTCCCGGACTCCGCCGGAAAGAGACCATCACGGTTACGCACACGGTTGATGTATTTTAATTAAGGTCAACTTCGGGTTTTCTACAACTGGACGTTAACAAATTCCCATCTGCCCATAACCGCGGGCACGGCTTTCGAAAGTTCAAATCCCTGCAGGGTGTCCCAACTTAGCCCATCACAAGCTCTCACGGTCAACGAAGGAATAGACCTCCACCCGAGACATTCCAATCAGACTCGGTATCCCGGTACAACAAGACATTTCGACAGGGTAAAACTAAACCAGCAACACCGCCCGAATGTGCCGACAAATCCCGATAGGAGCTGCACATATCTCTTTCTCAGGGCACACTCAGATTGTCTTAGGTACGGGTAGGCCAACCCAGAGTTGCCCCTGGTAGCCACCGGTAGCTGACAGGTGGACCAACACTCAGAGGAGCACTGGCCCGGGGGGGGGGGGGTAAAATAATGATGACCCTCAGGAGCGCGACTCCCAAGGGAAAAGAAAAGGCTAGGTGGCAAATGGTAAAACCAATGTTGGGCATTGCTGGAGAAGCTTTACTTAAGGCGAACTGTCAAGGGGTTCCCATTATAGCCCAACCGTGTAAGGGACGCAAAATCCGGGAACATAACACCGATATGACGGAAACTAGGGCGGCAAGAGTGGAACAAAACACCAGGCATAAGGCCGAGCCTTCCACCCTTTACCAAGTATATAGATGCGTTAATTAAGTAAGATATATTGTGATATCCCAACAAGCAAATAAATGTTCCAACAAGGAACGGTATCTCCATGTTCCAACAAGGAACAAACTTCAATCTTCACCTGCAACTAACAACGCTATAAGAGGGGCTGAGCAAGGCGGTAACATAGCCAATCAACGGTTTGCTAGGACATGGTGGGTTAGAGGTTGAACATGGCAATTTGGGAGGCTGACAAGCAAATGGTAGGCATCGTAGCATTGGCATAGCAAAAGAGCGAGCAAATAGCATAGCAAAGATAGTAGTGATTTCGAGGGTATGATCATCTTGCCTGCACAGTTGTCAGAGTTGGCTAGATCCTCACAAGCAAACTCAACGGGCTCCTCGGTAGCGAACTCGTCTCCCGGCTCTACCCAAAGACAAACAAGCAACAAGGATACCATCAACCACGTGCAAGACCAAGCAATATGATGAAATGATGATATGCTATGCGGGATGCGATGCGGGATGCGAAATGCGAGATATGACAGGAAATGCATGAACCTGGCCTCAACTTGGAAAAACAAGTGTGCCACTGGATAGAGGGGATGAAATCGCTTGAAAACGATATAAAGATCATTGGAATCGGAGCTACGGTTTGGAAATGGCAAGCGTTTTAAGATATGACACCGGTCTGCGATTTACAGCAAGTAGGCATCTAAATGCAACGAAATGAACATGCTACAGCCACCAAACATGAAAACAAAATACATGGCAGTGAAGTACACAAGATGGTTGACAAAACACTAGCACTGAGCCATAGGCAAATTCATCCATTAAGAGGTTCGAACAAGCATGGCTAAAACGCAAATGCAAAACAGATTTCCAGACTTAGTGAAATTAACACTAGTCTGAAATCTCAGATCACGATGCTCTCTTCGGAGCAGCAAAACAACATGATAGAAAACCTGAACATGACAAGTAAGAACATGGCATGGAGCTACTCAACAAGCTTAACAAAACGCCCAAAGTGACCTGGGGCCAAAAGGGTTCACAAAATACTCTACCGAGCTCACGAACATAGCTCGAACACAATCAGTTTTCAGACTTAGTGAAAACTGAGACACGCTGAAATATAACTCACGAAGGCATGTCAACGAGCTCGATGCACTCACTACGGTGCAAGTCATGGCAAGGAAAGCATATAACCTGCAAGAAGGCACAAAGTTCTAGCTACACATGGCAAGAACGAAGGCATAGCATGCATGGAACACTAACGGTAGCATCGGCAAAATTGCAAACAAGTTGACGATCTGCCCAGATTAACAACGAAGCAAAAGTTGAGCTCGATTGAGTCAACCTAGAGCACTCCACATATGTAAACAAAGACATGGATGGATAGATCATAACATAAATATCAAAACTCCCTTATTGATCATCCTCAAAAGAGGCACGGATCACTAGGGAACAAGCTGGACATATAGCATCATGAACTAAAATATCCCAGACTTAGTGAAAATCACTAAGTCTCTGAAATCAGCAATCTCAGGTACCTCTCTTCGCAAGCTTGCACAAGACAACACACACATCCTAAAAATACATGGGTGGCACCTCTGGAAAGAAGACAAAATGCTTAACAATTCATCCCAAAGGGGCACAGGCATATCATGCACGAATTAAACATGGCAAAAATGACAAAAGTGCATGATGAACTAACGGATCTGCAATTTAACTCACGAAGCCTCCTTCTAACAGCATTTTGGGAATCAAGATGACCTCAAATGCAAATGATGCAATGGAATGAAATGATGTACATGTCGAGGCGAAGATTTTGATATATCATATGCCCAAAACGGAGCTACGGTTGCGGAGATATCAGCAGTCAAAGAATGCATAAAAAACTAGGGTTAGGAGATAAAAGTCAACCGGGGGATCCCCAGATCCAGATCCAGACCCGGTTCGGCGGCACTGTAGCAGCCCGAGCTCGGGCTCGCCGGAAATGGGGCTCACGGCGGCCGGAGACGGAGCGGGACGCCGGGAAGGAGGGGCCGGCCGGCGGGGAAGCTCGCCGGGGCGGCGGCGGACGGCGATGGAAGCAGCGGCGCCGGACCGGTCGAGACGGCAGCGGGACAGCGGCCGCCGGCGTCGAGGTGGCGACCCTCGCCGGAGTCGTGCGGTGGCGGCGGGGCGCACGCCGGCGAGGAGGCGGACGGGCGGCGTCGGGCGCGGGGACGCGACCCGGCCAATGGGCTTGGGGGGCCGGGGATGGGCCCGAGCGGGCCTGCGGCGGCGGGCGGCGATCTGGTCCCGCGGGGGACACGTGGCGGCGGCGGGTTGGATGGCAGCGGCGGGCGGACGCGTCCGGCGCTGGGGCGGACGTGTCCGTCGGCGGCGGAGGATGTTTTTTTTTAGAACTAGGGTTTCGGACGGGGGAAGAAGAGATCCGAATGGAGGGGGTATAAATAGGCATAGAGGGAGCTAGGAGAGTCCAAATGAGGTGCGGTTTTCGCCCACACGATCGTGATCGAACGCTCTAGGACATGGAGCAGAGTTTGGTGGGTTTTGGGCCAAATTGAAGGTTGTTGGGCTGCAACACACACGAGGCCTTCTCGGTCCCTCGGTTAAACGTTGGAGTATCAAACGAAGTCCAAATTGTACGAAACTTGACAGGCGGTCTACCGGTAGTAAACCAAGGCCGCATGACAAGTCTCGGTCCAATCCGGAAATGTTTAATCCCCACACAAGAAAGAAAGGTAGAAATGACCACCAGAGGAGAACGAAGCGCCGGATTGCAAAACGGACAACGGGGAAAATGCTCGGATGCATGAGACGAACATGTATGCAAATGAAATGCGCATGATGACATGATATGAGATGCATGACACGCAAGCAATGACAACGCAACAACAGCGAATAACTGCACGACACCTGGCATATCGGTCTCGGGGCGTTACAACACTCCACCACTACGAGAGGATCTCGTCCCGAGATCTAGAATGGCACCGGAGGGACAACGGAAGAGAAAGAGAGGAGAGGTAAAACTAAGTTGCTCCTTTGACGAACGAGTGAAACCATGAACCTTGAGAGATTGAGCAATTTAAAAGAAAGAGTACAGCAGAGACGAACGAGATTGCAAACAATCCGTTAGAAAAGAGGAACAAGGAACATTACGAGGACTTGAAGGTTGCGAAGCTATGAATGACGAGTACAATGGACAAGAAGGAATTGAAATCACTCTGGTTGAAACGAGATAAACAAGGAACAAGGAAGATCAAAATCGGACAGCACTCCGGTTGGAAAGAGATGCAAGACTTGATAAGATGAAAAAGAACTTGAAAGAAAAAAAGGCAGGACACTCCGGTTAAATGGATAAGCATGAAAAGAACACGATCCTGACAAAACAAGATGATGATTGAAGAGCACAACATCACAATGCCTCCGAAACAAAAGAATAGAAGATAGATAATTGAAATAGAAGAATGGAGAAGAAAATGCCAAGCACCCTTCCAAGAAGGTTATAACGGAGTTGTTGGAAAACCAACAACGAAACGAATAAGCTTGTAGTGGGCTTATGGAAACATCTCAACATTATGAGGTGACAACCGGCCACTAACGGAACAATTACTTGCTTGAGATTAACGAAGAGATGAAAACTTGTGAATCATGAAACGCGAAGGGAAATTATTAAGAATGACCTAACACCACCTCAAAAGATAAGGTCGAAAGAATTGCACTTCGGAATGCAAGATGAAGAATGCTTGAACTCCTCAAAACAAAACATGTGTTGAGCACCATGTTTATTTTTTTGAGTATAGCTTGGCTGATCTTAACTTCAAGAGAAATCTTGAAGAACAATTGAAGAATGAAAAGAATCCTTGACGAACCACCATGTAGAGCCTCCATGACGAACTCCGGTAATAAAAGGATGATAAAAAGAAAGAGAAGTTGAAAACACAAGGTGAAGCCTTGCGATGATTTAGATGGAGCTTCGCGACGAGATAATGCGGAAAACTTAGAACTCCGGAAGAAAGATGAACAACAAGCAGCCAAGAATTTTATTCCTCCTGGACAAACTCTGAAGGAAAGGATTAATCACTTGGATGAAACCAGAATAAGAATTATGTTATGCGTATCCTTCACCAATTTAAATTGATGACAAGCAACGGATTTGGCATACCACTTATTCTTGTAGAAAGGATTAAGAGAGATATGACGTAAACTTGAGAAGGTCTTCAACGAACCACCGGTAGGATTTGGAAAGAACGAATGAATTGATATGATAACAAAGAAAGAGAACTCTTGAACGAACCACCGTAAGAATTGAAATGATGGAAGTAGGGGTGCATCACCGGTAAGAATTAGCAAAATGAATGAAGATACTTATGACAAACTAGATACATGAGAACAAAGAGATCAAGAACTGATTAGAGGATATTCGATAGATGCACCAGCAAGATTGGAGAATGATAACTGACGGCTGAGAATGAATAAACCTGAATTGATGGACTCCGGATGACAAACTGAGAAGACTCTTGAATATCTCCTGATGGGTGAAAAAAAATTCTCACAATCGAAAACAATTATGAGAGGATGGCAACAAGCTAGCACCATGAATCTTGAAGAGAATAGAGCAAGATTAAAGAGAAACTCTTCTTCGGTCTTCAAATGATGAGAATGACAACGCGAAACACCACCAAGAATTATTTAGACACTCCGAAAGAATCAAAACGAAGAGGTTGAGCCAACGATGAAAAGAATTTAAAAGATCTTGGAGAAAAGCATTTGACTGATGATAACTCATTCTTACGTCAAACTTCGAAAAGAATTTTAAGGACATCTCCGGGAGAATTAGAAGAGTCAGGTAAGATCCTGGGAAAAGACCTGTGGGTTAGGGCCCACTCAAAAGAACACCGTTGAAAAGATTTAAAAGAGATGTTGCACCGGTTGAATTAAATGACTTGAATGAGATACCAATCTCGAAAGAGCTTGAACGAATGCAGAGTGGAAACACGAATCTTCGAGATATCTTGAGCACTCCGGAACAACAAGTAGCGAGAAGTAGAATTATAATGAGGTGCACCAGTATGAGAAGACATTTGAGACGAGAAAAAAGGGATATAATCGACAAATCTTGACTTGAATCCACCAGAGAAGAGAAAGGAATGAGGAATGACGAACTTGAAGCTCCATTAGAATCTTCATGAGAATCACCGGATAAGAACATTGACGGAAAAGAATGGAGAAACTTCCCATCAATAAAATGGATACTCGATTAAGAAATCTGAGTCCTTGAAGAAAAAGGGGTGGGAGGGAGGGAAAACAAAAACAACTTGGGACGGATGAAACAAACACCGTTGAGAGAACTGAGAGGTGATCTTGCGAATGTTGAAATGATCGGATCCACTTGAAGAGGAAGACGCTGGTTGAAAAGGATTGACGGCACAATCTCGATGATCAAGAAGGATTAGTATTCACACCGAAGTATGAGAACACCATTTAGGAAAGGTATGGATTCAACATTTGACTTCGAAGCAACTCGAATACCACAAATAAAACAAAACAAAAGATTGGCTTGCAAAATAAGCCGGAACAAACATATGATAGAGATTTCGTCCGAAGTTTTCGTGGTGGGGCCTACACGGGCTCGAGTGTACAGCACCATCATGTACAAGGCAGTGCACATGACATACGAAGCGTCCTCGAGTCGGCATAGCCAAGGACTCTTTAAGACACAACGAGACCACTGTAAAAACGACCGTGAATAGGCGGACCACTAGACGTCGAACCCCAATTTCATATCATACATCTGTCGAAAAGATATCCTAAGAGCTACTTGAATTCCCACCTATGAAACTCCCGAAATTTTCCGGTTATGCAATCAGGTGTTGGGGATACAGGGGAAGCATAATATCTCACCCAAACTAGCAAATCCTACATCCAGCTGTATCCATCCTTCAACACATAACCAAGAAACCTTCGGAAATCATCTACCTCAACCTTCGAAAATCATCCGTTATACAAGTTATGGCGATACTCCCGAACTCCCGCCCCAGTACTGGGTGGCGTCGAGGTTATCTCACCAACGAACTGCATAAAAGAGATTTTCGATGTCGGCGTACTAAACTCAGGTATTCCAGAACTGCAACGATAAAATTATGATGACAACACCTCAGAGCTCAACTCCCCGGGACACTTCCACTAAACCCCTGACAGGAGGCACCAAGACAATGTTCTCATCATAAAACCATCGGAACGATTCCAAGATACCCGTGTGATCCTAAAAATTTTAGTGAAATTTGAGAAGAGAAGAGTCAAAACTCTACGTCAGGATGCCTTACCAGAGCGATGAAGAGACTGGGGAGTAAAAAGAATTCCTAAACTCTCCGATATATAATTCCTAAATGACTCAAAACATTTTTCTAGACACAACTCGGCCGCTAAAAACGATCAAGCAATGGGGCTCCTAAGGTCGGGGAAGGCTCTGATACCAACTTGTAACACCCTCGATGCGACTATATCTCCCACGTGTCGAGGCACGACTTAGAGGCATAATCGCATTGAAGGCATATGTCGCAAGTGAGGTAATCTTCACACAACCCATGTAATATAATAAGGGAAAGAGATACATAGTTGGCTTACAATCGCCACTTCACACAATTACATGAATAAAGCATTGCATCATCCAGATACAATCAAGGTCCGACTACGGAACCAACATAAAAGAAGAACCCCAAATGCGACAAAGGTCCCCTGATCGACCCCAACTGGGCTCCACTACTGATCAACTAGAACGGAAACAACACAAAGGACAAGATCTTCATCGAGCTCCTCCTGAGCTTGGTTGCGTCATCTGCACGGACTAAACGGCACCTGCAAGCTGGTTTTGGAAGTATCTGTGAGCCACGGGGACTCAGCAATCTCGCACCCGCGAGATCAAGACTATTTAAGCTTATGGGTAAGGATGGAGTAATGAGGTGGAGCTGCAGCAAGCGACTAGCATATATGGTGGCTAACATACGCAAATGAGAGCGAGAAGAGAAGGCAAAGCACGGTCGATAAGAGTATGATCAAGAAGTGATCCTATAGCAACCTACGTCAAGCATAACTCCAACACCGTGTTCACTTCCCGGACTCCGCCGGAAAGAGACCATCACGGTTACGCACACGGTTGATGTATTTTAATTAAGGTCAACTTCGGGTTTTCTACAACTGGACGTTAACAAATTCCCATCTGCCCATAACCGCAGGCACGGCTTTCGAAAGTTCAAATCCCTGCAGGGTGTCCCAACCTAGCCCATCACAAGCTCTCACGGTCAACGAAGGAATAGACCTCCACCCGAGACATTCCGATCAGACTCGGTATCCCGGTACAACAAGACATTTCGACAGGGTAAAACTAAACCAGCAACACCGCCCGAATGTGCCGACAAATCCCGATAGGAGCTGCACATATCTCTTTCTCAGGGCACACTCAGATTGTCTTAGGTACGGGTAGGCCAACCCAGAGTTGCCCCTGGTAGCCACCGGTAGCTGACAGGTGGACCAACACTCAGAGGAGCACTGGCCCGGGGGGGTAAAATAATGATGACCCTCAGGAGCGCGACTCCCAAGGGAAAAGAAAAGGCTAGGTGGCAAATGGTAAAACCAATGTTGGGCATTGCTGGAGAAGCTTTACTTAAGGCGAACTGTCAAGGGGTTCCCATTATAGCCCAACCGCGTAAGGGACGCAAAATCCGGGAACATAACACCGATATGACGGAAACTAGGGCGGCAAGAGTGGAACAAAACACCAGGCATAAGGCCGAGCCTTCCACCCTTTACCAAGTATATAGATGCGTTAATTAAGTAAGATATATTGTGATATCCCAACAAGCAAATAAATGTTCCAACAAGGAACGGTATCTCCATGTTCCAACAAGGAACAAACTTCAATCTTCACCTGCAACTAACAACGCTATAAGAGGGGCTGAGCAAGGCGGTAACATAGCCAATCAACGGTTTGCTAGGACATGGTGGGTTAGAGGTTGAACATGGCAATTTGGGAGGCTGACAAGCAAATGGTAGGCATCATAGCATTGGCATAGCAAAAGAGCGAGCAAACTAGCATAGCAAAGATAGTAGTGATTTCGAGGGTATGATCATCTTGCCTGCACAGTTGTCAGAGTTGGCTGGATCCTCACAAGCAAACTCAACGGGCTCCTCGGTAGCGAACTCGTCTCCTGGCTCTACCCAAAGACAAACAAGCAACAAGGATACCATCAACCACGTGCAAGACCAAGCAATATGATGAAATGATGATATGTTATGCGGGATGCGATGCGGGATGCGAAATGCGAGATATGACAGGAAATGCATGAATCTGGCCTCAACTTGGAAAAACAAGTGTGCCACTGGATAGAGGGGATGAAATCGCTTGAAAACGATATAAAGATCATTGGAATCGGAGCTACGGTTTGGAAATGGCAAGCGTTTTAAGATATGACACCGGTCTGCGATTTACAGCAAGTAGGCATTTAAATGCAATGAAATGAACATGCTACAGCCACCAAACATGAAAACAAAATACATGGCAGTGAAGTACACAAGATGGTTGACAAAACACTAGCACTGAGCCATAGGCAAATTCATCCATTAAGAGGTTCGAACAAGCATGGCTAAAACGCAAATGCAAAACAGATTTCCAGACTTAGTGAAATTAACACTAGTCTGAAATCTCAGATCACGATGCTCTCTTCGGAGCAGCAAAACAACATGATAGAAAACCTTAACATGACAAGTAAGAACATGGCATGGAGCTACTCAACAAGCTTAACAAAACACCCAAAGGACCTGGGGCCAAAAGGGTTCACAAAATACTCTACCGAGCTCACGAACATAGCTCGAACACAATCAGTTTTCAGACTTAGTGAAAACTGAGACACGCTGAAATATAACTCACGAAGGCATGTCAACGAGCTCGATGCACTCACTACGGTGCAAGTCATGGCAAGGAAAGCATATAACCTGCAAGAAGGCACAAAGTTCTAGCTACACATGGCAAGAACGAAGGCATAGCATGCATGGAACACTAACGGTAGCATCGGCAAAATCGCAAACAAGTTGACGATCTGCCCAGATTAACAACGAAGCAAAAGTTGAGCTCGATTGAGTCAACCTAGAGCACTCCACATATGTAAACAAAGACATGGATGGATAGAGCATAACATAAATATCAAAACTCCCTTACTGATCATCCTCAAAAGAGGCACGGATCACTAGGGAACAAGCTGGACATATAGCATCATGAACTAAAATATCCCAGACTTAGTGAAAATCACTAAGTCTCTGAAATCAGCAATCTCAGGTACCTCTCTTCGCAAGCTTGCACAAGACAACACACACATCCTAAAAATACATGGGTGGCACCTCTGGAAAGAAGACAAAATGCTTAACAATTCATCCCAAAGGGGCACAGGCATATCATGCACGAATTAAACATGGCAAAAATGACAAAAGTGCATGATGAACTAACGGATCTGCAATTTAACTCACGAAGCCTCCTTCTAACAGCATTTTGGGCATCAAGATGACCTCAAATGCAAATGATGCAATGGAATGAAATGATGTACATGTCGAGGCGAAGATTTTGATATATCATATGCCCAAAACGGAGCTACGGTTGCGGAGATATCAGCAGTCAAAGTATGCATAAAAAACTAGGGTTAGGAGATAAAAGTCAACCGGGGGATCCCCAGATCCAGATCCAGACCCGGTTCGGCGGCACTGTAGCAGCCTGAGCTCGGGCTCGCCGGAAATGGGGCTCACGGCGGCCGGAGACGGAGCGGGACGCCGGGAAGGAGGGGCCGGCCGGCGGGGAAGCTCGCCGGGGTGGCGGCGGACGACGATGGAAGCAGCGGCGCCGGACCGGTCGAGACGGCAGCGGGACAGCGGCCGCCGGCGTCGAGGTGGCGACCCTCGCCGGAGTCGTGCGGTGGCGGCGGGGCGCACGCCGGCGAGGAGGCGGACGGGCGGCGTCGGGCGCGGGGACGCGACCCGGCCAATGGGCTTGGGGGGCCGGGGATGGGCCCGAGCGGGCCTGCGACGGCGGGCGGCGATCTGGTCCCGCGGGGGACACGTGGCGGCGGCGGGTTGGATGGCGGCGGCGGGCGGACGCGTCCGGCGCTGGGGCGGACGTGTCCGTCGTCGGTGGAGGATGTTTTTTTAGAACTAGGGTTTCGGACGGGGGAAGAAGAGATCCGAATGGAGGGGGTATAAATAGGCATAGAGGGAGCTAGGAGAGTCCAAATGAGGTGCGGTTTTCGCCCACACGATCGTGATCGAACGCTCTAGGACATGGAGCAGAGTTTGGTGGGTTTTGGGCCAAATTGAAGGTTGTTGGGCTGCAACACACACGAGGCCTTCTCGGTCCCTCGGTTAACCGTTGGAGTATCAAACGAAGTCCAAATGGTACGAAACTTGACAGGCGGTCTACCGGTAGTAAACCAAGGCCGCATGACAAGTCTCGGTCCAATCCGGAAATGTTTAATCCCCACACAAGAAAGAAAGGTAGAAATGACCACCGGAGGAGAACGAAGCGCCGGATTGCAAAACGGACAACGGGGAAAATGCTCGGATGCATGAGACGAACATGTATGCAAATGAAATGCACATGATGACATGATATGAGATGCATGACACGCAAGCAATGACAACGCAACAACAGCGAATAACTGCACGACACCTGGCATATCGGTCTCGGGGCGTTACATCAAGTTAAGGCCGGCCCCACCATCAACTAACATATTGCGTATTGTTGGGGATACCAACAATGGCAAACACCCGACCGCAGTTGTGCAATCCAGGTGATCCTCGGCATCAAAAATGATAGGCGTGTGGGACCGCCTCAACGGCTTCTGGGCGTCGACCATTGGTTCCATTGCATTAATCTCACACGCACATTGTTTCAGTTAGCAGTGGGAAGAATGCAATGAAGCACCTCCATCAACACACATGACTTCTGTTGCTTTCTGGAACTCGTGCTCGGTGGATTCGTCATCATCATCATGATCATCATCCTCCTCTTTCTTGTCACGGCCTCGGGCAGGCCTCTCTTGTTTCTTTTCCTTGTTGTCGCGTCCTCCTTGGCCGCCGCACTTTTTGTTGGGCCCTTCAGCGCCTCCTTGGCCCTTTTCCTTGTCCCGGCTCTCGTACTCGGCCCTTTGCTTCTCCATCAGCAGCTCCACTTGGCGGCAGTTCTGGAGGTCGTGGCCCTTGGTACTGTGAATCTTGCAGTACTTCTTGTCGGAGCCCTCTGACTTGCCAGCAGCCGCCAAGGCCTGGCAGGCATCGCACCCTACAACCTCCTTGCTGGGGTCGTCAACCTTGGCCTTCTTGGCGGTGTCGGGGTCGCCGGATTCCTCGATGGCAAGCACGGTCTTGCCCTTGCATTTCCTATTACGTCGCCGGCCTTTCTTTGTTGGGGCGATGATGTCTTCGTCTTTAGAGTCACTTCCCACATCGGTGTCTTCGCCGGGGTACTTCCTTCCTTCCTCCGCTCGGGCACATCTATCAGCCAGAGCGTATAGCTCGACAACATCTGCGACCTTGTTCATGGCCAACTCTTCACGCATCTTTCGGTTGCGCACGTTCTGGTGGAACACGTTGATGATGGCGGCGGGATGAACATCGGGGATGTTGTACTGTACACGACTAAACCTCTATATGTACTTGTGCAAGGATTCGTCATCTCTCTGAGGGATCACGTGCAAGTCACTTGCCTGCCCAGGAGCTACGTGGCCGCCCGTGAAGGCACCGACAAACTCGTGGCACAGGTCGGACCAAGAAGCAATGGAATCTATTGGCAGATGCATCAACTATGACCTGACATTGGGCTTAAGTGCCAACGTGAAATAGTTGGCAAGTATCTTATTGTCTTGTGCTCCGGCAGCTTGCATCGCGATAGTGTAAATGCTCAGGAACTCAGACGGGTGAGTCTTGCCGTCGTACTTCTCTGGGACCTCTGGTTTGAACATGCGGGTGTCGGGCCACTGGAACTGCCGCAGCTCGCGGGTGAATGCTGGACAAGTGATGGCATATGGAAAGTCGCCAGCATCCCCCAGCGCAGGCCTGTAATTAGCGGTCCAGCATGCATATCAGACTGGTGACGTGCTTCCCGTCGCCGCTTGATAGTAGTCCGGGCGTCCTCCTTGAGGCACTCTTGAAGAACTTGACATTGGTCACGGCGTGTCCGTGGGTCTGATGACGCCGTGGACACGTTGTCTCGGGCGTCGCCCCGATGGGCCGACCGTGGCGGAGGGGAGTGCACTGTGGTTGCAGCGCCCTCGACCCTTCCACTGCTTGCACGCGTTGGCTCGTCATTTCAGCGACGCGAGGGGCTTGCTCCCCGGTGGCCATCCCCATTGGCATGGCCAATAAGGCATTGGATAGCAGCCCTCCACTCTTCTTGCTTCTCCAAGGCAGGAGGAAAGTTGAGGAGCAGCTTCGCTCGCAATAGCGCTTCCGCTCGCGTGGGCGGTAGCGGAAGGCGGGACGAATGGGAGGAACTCAGACTTCTAACGATGTCAGAAGGAGTCCCATAACGATTCCATGGTCGCGCGCTCTTTTTGCCTACATCATGGCGTGCATGTCAGCCCTGCGTGTCTTGAGAGTGATGCTGAGGGCTCTTGTCATGGCGACGCCCGGGGTCCTCAACATCGCGACGCGGTTCGTCGTGCACGAGCTGAGAGGACCGCGGCGCGCATGTTGGCGAGGTCAATCTTCTGCCCTTGGAGGTCCCTGCACCACCCGCATGTGGCACAGCTCCATCCCTGGGCACGACGGCAGACCAACCTCCGTCGCTGCCGTGGAGGACGACGGCGGCCTGGCTTCTTGTATTCGGATGGTGTCGACGATCTCGCTCTCCCCCACCATTCATGCCCGCCCTGTCGCCCGCTCGCGCGGGTGCGGGCGGAGCGGCCCCGGACGGGCCGATCACCACGGTTGTCTTCTTCTTTGGTGCCATGGCAATGAAGAAACTGCTGCACTAACTAACAAACTAGATTCTCACAACTCACGTCATCGCCTACCTGGAGCACCAAAGATGTCAGGGAAACCGATCACCTATGGGGTCACAAGGATCCCTTCTACGTTCGGCGGGGGATTAGTTGCACGAAGAGCAGGTCGAGCCGTTAGCACACAGGGTATTTTTTATCCAGGTTCGGGTCACAGAGATGCGTAATACCCTAGTCCTGCTTTATCTGGTTATATGTGTGTTCTTGAGCTTTTGAACTAGCTACAATGCGTGCTTTGTCCAAAAGTCTGAATCCTCTCTCTGTGCGCCTTGGGCCTCCTTTTATACACAAAGGGGTTGCCACAGCGGCACACATGAGGTGGCAAGCTACAGTTGTACGAGTTAATCGCTCGATCAACGTAGGACAAGTGCATGAAATGTGTTGCCTACGTGTCCTCTCGCTTTATTGGGGACGGCAACAGAGGCCATCTCATCCTTCGCCGCTCCCTCTCGCCTTGACACACGTCCAGGTTGACAAGGCATGCAGTGCCATGCTGGCTAACCAGCTGCTGCATTGGCGCAATGGTGAGCTTCCATGAAGATCTGCATGCCGCCACGCAGGTGATGACCCACAAGTGTAGGGGATCTATCGTGATCCTTTCGATAAGTAAGAGTGTCGAACCGAACAAGGAGCAGAAGGAAATGATAAGCGGTTTTCGGTAAGGTTTTCTCTGCAAGCACTAAAATTGTAGGTAATAGATAGTTTTGTGATAAGATAAATAGTAACGAGTAACAAGTAAATAAAGTGCAGCAAGGTGGCCCAATCCTTTATGTAGCAAAGGATAAGCCTGGACAATTTCTGATAATGAGAAAAGAGCTCCTGAGGACACATGGGAATTATTGTCAAGCTAGTTTTCATCACGTTCATATGATTCACGTTCGGTACTTTGATAATTTGATATGTGGGTGGATCGGTGCTTGGGTACTGCCCTTATTTGGACAAGCATCCCACTTATGATTAACCCCTATTGCAAGCGTCCGCAGCTACAAAAGAAGTATTAAGGTAAACCTAACCACATCATTAAACATATGGATCCAAATCAGCCCCTAACGAAGCAACGCATAAACTAAGGTTTAAGCTTCTGTCACTCTAGCAACCCATCATCTACTTATTAATTCCCAATGCCTTCCTATAGACCCAAATAATGGTGAAGTGTCATGTAGTCGATGTTCACATAACACCACTAGAGGAAAAGACAACATACATCTCATCAAAATATCGAACGAATACCAAATTCACATGACCACTAATAGCAAGACTTCACCCATGTCCTCAGGAACAAACGTTACTACTCACAAAGCATATTCATGTTCATAATCAGAGGAGTAATAATATGCATAAAGGATCTGAACATATGATCTTCCACCAAGTAAACCAATTAGCATCAACTACAAGGAGTAATCAACACTACTAGCAACCCACAAGTACCAATTTGTGGTTTTTATACAAGATTGGATACAAGAGATGAACTAGGGTTTTGGGAGGAGATGGTGCTGGTGAAGATGTTGACGGAGATTGACCCCCTCCTGATGAGAGGATCGTTGGTGATGACGTTGGTGATGATTTCCCCCTCCAGAAGGGAAGTGTCCCCAGCAGAACAGCTCCGCCAGAGCCCTAGATTGGTTCCACCAAGGTTCCACCTCGTGGCGGCGGAGTTTCATCCCGTAAGCTTGCCCACGATTTTTTCCAGGGTAAAAGCTCTCATATAGTAGAAGATGGACACCGGAGGCCCACCAGGGGGCCCAGGAGACAGGGGGGCGCCCAGAAGGGGAGGGCGCGCCCCCCACTCTCCTGGCCAAGGTGTGGTCCCCCTGATGTATTTCTTTCGCTCAATAATTCTTATTAATTCCAAAAACATGTTTCGTGGAGTTTCAGGATTTTTGGAGCAGTGCAGAATAGGTTTCCAATGTTTGCTCCTTTTCCAGCCAGGATTCCAGCTGCCGGCATTCCCCCTCTTCATGGTAAACCTTGTAAAATAAGAGAGAATAGCCATAATTATTGAGATATAATGTGTAATAACAGCCCATAATGCAATAAATATTGATATAAAAGCATGATGCTAAATGGACGTATCAACTCCCCCAAGCTTAGACCTCGCTTGTCCTCAAGCGGAAGCCGATATCAAAAAATATGACCACATGTTTAGAGATAGAGGTGTCGATAAAAATAAAATACGAACATGAGGGCATCATGATCATTCTTAAAACAGCAACATAAATAGATTTTATCATATGATTTCTTATGCTCAAGTAACAATCAATTCACAATGTCAAGTATGGTTCAAAAACTTCATTGAGAACTAACAAACTATAATCTCAGTCATTGAAGCAATTGCAATTTATCATAACATCAGAAAGAGTCAACAATAGAGCTTTTCAGCAAGTTCACATACTCAACTATCTTGTAGTCTTCTATAATTGCTAACACTCACGCAATACTTGTGGTTATGGAGTTTCAAGGGACACTGAGAAAGATAGGGGCTTATTGTGTTGCCTCCCAACGTATTCACCTTTAGGTGATGTCAACAATAATATCCCATGCTAACTTACATCCAATTGGATACATATATCATGATCTCTCAAACACGAGGAGCTTGCCAAAGGATAAAAGGAAAAAGGGAAAGGTGTGGATCACCTTGACTCAAGCATAAAGTAAAAACATAAAGTAAAAGATAGGCCCTTCGCGGAGGGAAGCAGAGGTTGTCATGTGCGTTTAGGGTTGATGCACAAAATCTTAATGCAAAAGAATATCACTTTATATTGCCCCTTGTATGTGGATCTTTATTATGCAGTCTGTCGCTTTTATTACTTCCATAACAAGATCGTACAAAGCTTATTTTCTCTGCACTAATAAGTCGTACATATTTAGATAGCAATTTTTATTGCTTGCAGCATGACAACTTACTTGAAGGATCTTACTCAATCCATAGGTAGGTATGGTGGACTCTCATGGCAAAACTGGGTTTAAGGATATTTGGAAGCACAAGTAGTATCTCTACTTGGTGCAGAGAATTTGGCTAGCATGAGGGGGAAAGGCAAGCTCAACATGTTTGGAAGGTCAATGACAATATACTTTAACTGAGATGTGTGAAAACATAAACCATTACGTTGTCTTCCTTGTCCAACGTCAACTCTTTTAGCATGTCATACTTAATAAGTGCTCCCAATTATAAAAGGTGTCCAAGATAATATATTTATATGTGAACCTCTCTTTCCTTATCACTTCCTATTAATTGCAACGATGACCAAAACTACGTTTATCAACTCTCAACAATTTTTATGCCTCATACTTTCTATGTGTGAAGTAATCACTATCCATAAGATCAATATGAACTCTTTTATTCTTTCTACTTTCTCAAGATCATAGCAACATAGCAAAGCCCTTAACTCAACACTAATCTTTATTATAGATAGCTCATGGATTCGATTACAAAAAGAGATCACAAAGCAAAACTCAAAACTACTTGATATCAAAACTTCAACCTACTAGATCAGGATACTACTAAAAGGATCGAACTAAATAAAACGGTAGAGATAAGAGTGTGATGGTGATACGATACCGGGGCACCTCCCCCAAGCTTGGCAGTTGCCAAGGGGAGTGCCCATACCCATGTGATTATGTCCTCGGAGGTGGTGAAGTAGGAGTTGTTGATGATGTAGACTTGTCGTCCGTCTTCCAAGTCATAGGCTCTCCATCATAGAAGGATGATCGAGTCTCTGGGATCCTTAAATCTGCAGCCAAACTCATCCTCTTGAATCTATATTCATACTCACTGTTCTGGTTTTGCAGGTCATAGATCTGGGCTTGGAGGTGCTCGATTTTCTCTTGAAGCTTGAAGATGGTCTCCCCAATGACTTTGGCATCCACCTTGTGTTTGTTGGTGAACTCCGTGATCATCATCTGGTTGGCGTTGAGTCCGCGCTCCACCATCCCTTGGCACTTGAAAACTTGCTGCTCCACGGCTTCGAGCTTTGTCTCCACGCTTCCGGTACGCCTTGGTCCCTCCACATCGTGGATGTGCAGCACCCCCTCACGCATATCAATGGTTTGAGGGTGTTGCAGCACCTCCGCGAGATAGGGGTTGATAACCCTCTCGAAAAACTTGTCCTTGGGAGCGCTTGGAGACAACATGATGCTCTAGATCTGAAATAGAAACAGCTCGAAACGAAAACAGAGGATATTTGCGTGATACGGTGGTCAAAACCTTCGGGGGTATATATAATGAATTTTTACCGACCAAAATATGTAACATGCAAGAAAACGGAGTCCGGGAGGCACGCGAGGTGTCCACGAGACAGGGGGCGCGCCCAGTAAGGGTGGGCACGCCCTCCACTCTCATGGGGCCTCGTGTCCCTTTCGGACTACTTCTTTCTTCCTAAAATCCTTCAATATTCCAAAACTGGTAAAAATTGCCATTGGAGTTGTTTTGGAGTCGATTTACTTACCGTACCACATACCTATTCCTTTTCGGAGTCTGGAACGTTCTGGAAAGTGTCCCTTATGTATTCCTCCGGTGTTACGGTTTCAATAATATTAGTTTCAACATTGATAGGATTACCTGAAATATAATGTTTAATTCTTTGACCATTTACCACCTTCGGACTTGTGCCTTCGAAGTTGTTGATTTTTATGGCACCAGAATGATAGACCTCCTGGATAACGTAAGGACCTTCCCATTTAGAGAGAAGTTTTCCTGCAAAAAATCTTAAACGAGAGTTGAATAATAACACATAATCTCCTGCGTTAAACTCACGCTTTTGTATCCTTTTGTCATGCCAGCGCTTGACTTTTTCTTTGAATAGCTTGGCATTCTCATAGGCTTGTGTTCTCCATTCATCAAGTGAGCTAATATCAAACAACCTCTTCTCACCGGCAACTTTGAAGTCATAGTTGAGCTCTTTAATATCCCAATATGCTTTATGTTCAAGTTCAAGAGGTAAATGACACACTTTTCCATAAACCATCTTATATGGAGACATACCCATAGGATTTTTGTATGCAGTTCTATAGGCCCATAATGCATCATCAAGTTTTTTGGACCAATTCTTTCTAGATCTATTCACAGTCTTTTGCAAAATTAATTTGAGCTCTCTATTGCTCAACTCTACTTGACCACTAGACTGCGGATGATAAGGAGATGTGATTCTATGATTAACATCATACTTAGCAAGCACCTTACGGAAAGCACCATGAATAAAATGTGAATCACCATCAGTCATAAGATATCTAGGGACTCCAAACCTTGGAAAAATAACTTCTTTAAGCATTTTAATAGAAGTGTTATGATCAGCACTACTAGTTGGAATAGCTTCTACCCACTTAGTAACGTAATCAACACCAACTAAAATATGTGTATAACCATTAGAGGCAGGAAAAGGTCCCATATAATCAAAGCCCCAAACATCAAATGGTTCAATAACACGAGAGTAATTCATAGGAATTTCTTGACGTCTACTAATGTTACCAATTCTTTGGCATTCATCACAAGATAAAACAAACTTACGAGCATCTTTGAAGAGAGTAGGCCAATAAAAACCAGATTGTAGTACCTTGTGTGCAGTTCTATCTCCAGCGTGGTGTCCTCCATAAGATTCAGAGTGACACTTGCGTAGGATCTGTTCCTATTCATGCTCAAGCACACAACGTCTAATAACACCATCTACTCCTTCTTTATAAAGGTGTGGTTCATCCGAGAAGTAATGTCTTAAATCATAAAAGAACTTTTTCTTCTGCTGGTATGTGAAACTAGGAGGTATAAATTTAGCAACAATGTAATTATCATAATCAGCATACCAAGGAGCAGTACGAGAAGCATTAATGACCGCTAATTGTTCATCAGGAAAGCTATCATCAACAGGTAGTGGGTCATCAAGAACATTCTCTAACCTAGACAAGTTGTCTGCAACGGGGTTCTCAGCTCCTTTCTATCAATAATATGCAAATCAAATTCTTGGAGTAGGAGAACCCATCTAATGAGTCTAAGCTTAGCATCTTTCTTTTCCATAAGATATTTAATAGCATCATGATCAGTGTGAATAGTAACTTTGGAATCAACAATATAAGGTCTAAACTTATCACATGCAAACACAACTGCTAAGAATTCTTTTTCAGTAGTAGCATAATTTCTCTGGGCAGTATCAAGAGTCTTACTAGCATACTGGATAACATTCAATTTCTTATTGACTCTTTGTCCTAGAACAACACCTATAGCATAATCACTAGCATCACACATAATTTCAAAAGGTAAATTCCAATCAGGTGGCTGAACAATAGGTGTAGTGATCAAAGCTTTCTTAAGTATTTCAAATGCTTCTACACAATCATCATCAAAGACAAAAGGAATATCTTTTTGCAATAAATTAGTCAGAGGCCTAGAGATTTTAGAGAAGTCCTTAATGAACCTCCTATAAAAACCGGCATGACCAAGGAAACTTCTTATACCTTTTATGTCCTTGGGACATGGCATCTTTTCAATAGCATCAACTTTGGCTTTGTCAACTTCAATACCTCTCTCGGAAATCTTATGCCCCAAGACAATGCCTTCATTAACCATAAAGTAACACTTCTCCCAATTCAGGACGAGACTAGTGTCTTCGCATCTTTGCAAAACTCGATCAAGGTTGCTCAAACAATCATCAAAAGAGGATCCATAGACGGAGAAATCATCCATGAATACCTCACAAATCTTTTCACAAAAATCAGAAAATATAGCCATCATGCATCTTTGAAATGTAGCAGGTGCATTACATAAACCAAAAGGCATACATCTATAAGCAAAAGTACCAAAAGGGCAAGTAACAGTAGTTTTAGATTGATCCTTTGCTGACACATGTATTTGAGAGAAGCCAGAATAACCATCTAGAAAGTAGAAATGTGTGTGTTTGGATAGTCTTTCTAGCATTTGATCAATAAAAGGTAAAGGGTAATGATCTTTCTTAGTAGCTTTATTTAACTTACGGAAATCAATTACCATCCTATAACCTGTAATAATTATTTGCGGGATCAATTCATCTTTATCATTAGGAACAACGGTAATACCTCCCTTTTTAGGAACACAATGGACAGGGCTTACCCATTCACTATCAGCAACGGGATAAATAATACCTGCCTCAAGGAGCTTTAGTATCTCCTTTCTTACCACTTCTTTCATCTTGTGATTTAGTCGTCGTTGAGGATCTCTAACTGGTTTGGCATCTTTTTCCACTGTAATTTTGTGTTGGCATAATGTGGGACTAATGCCTTTGAGATCATCCAGAGTATATCCAATAGCTGCTCGGTGTTTCTTCAGAGTTTTCAATAATCTTTCTTCTTCTTGCTCTGAAAGGTTAGCACTAATAATAACAAGATATATTTCCTTTTCATCAAGATAAGCGTACTTAAGATTATTAGGTAATGGTTTGAGTTCAAACACGGGATCACCCTTGGGTGGAGGAGGATCCCCAAGAATTTCAACGGGAAGGTTATGTTTCAGCATAATTTCCTGTTTAAGGAACACTTCATCTATTTCCCTTCTTTCCTTCATAAACATATCGTTTTCATGGTCTAGCAAATATTGTTCTAACGGATCAGTAGGAGGCATGACAATGGAAGAAAGACCAATATTCTCATCTTTACTAGGTGGTTCCCTATCACGAGGTTGTCTATGAAACTTAGCAAAATTAAACTCATGAGACATACCATCTATGCCAACGGTGACAGTATCTTTTTCACAATCAATCTTAGCACTAGCTGTATTCAAGAAGGGTCTACCAAAAATAATGGGACAAAAATCATCTTGTGGGGAGCCAAGAACAAGAAAATCAGCAGGATATTTAACCTTCCCACACAAAACTTCAACATCTCTAACAATCCCAACTGGTTTAATGGTATCCCTATTAGCAAGCTTAATAGTAACATCAATGTCTTCAAATTAAACGGGTGCAATGTCGGCATAATTTCTTTATATAGATCATAAGGTATCGCACTAGCACTAGCACCCATATCACATAAGCCATGATAACAATGATCTCCTATTTTAACAGAAATAATAGGTGTCGTTGTCAAAACTGGCAGATCTCGGGTAGGGGGTCCCGAACTGTGCGTCTAGGCGGATGGTAACAGGAGACAAGGGACATGATGTTTTACCCAGGTTCGGGCCCTCTTGATGGAGGTAAAACCCTACGTCCTGCTTGATTAATATTGATGATGTGTGTTACAAGAGTAGATCTACCACGAGATCAAGGAGGCTAAACCCTAGAAGCTAGCCTATGGTATGATTGTTGTTCGTCCTACGGACTAAAGCCATCCGGTTTATATAGACAGCGGAGAGGGCTAGGGTTACACAGAGTCGGTTACAATGGTAGGAGATCTACATATTCGTATCGCCAAGCTTGCCTTCGACGCCAAGGAAAGTCCCATCCGGACACGGGACGGAGTCTTCAATCTTGTATCTTCATAGTCTTGGAGTCCGGCCGATGATGATAGTTCGGCTATCCGGACACCCCCTAGTCCAGGACTCCCTCAGTAGCCCCTGAACCAGGCTTCAATGACGACGAGTTCCTCCTCCATGTTTCATGTGTTTGTCGGATAGTGTCCGGTTGCTTCATAAATGTTGCGCTCCTTGGCTTCTACGTCCAATAATGGCCTTCTTCCACGTGTCGTACGAATGCAAAAAGCTAGGGTATTCTTACGTTTTACCCCCTAGCTGCGTGAATAAGCCGCCTATAAGAGAGGCGAGGATCCAGATCCAAATCACACCATCCTCCTTCCGCAAGTACTCATCGAGGCGCATCTGACAAAAAATCCATTCCAGCATGGATAGTTGACGCGGCTCCTCTTCTCGCGCTCCCAGTCCTCAGCCAGGAGATTGGAGGAGATGCTCAGTCCCGCATAGCGAGTTAGTGACGCTCCAAGCAGAGGGATACCTTCCCCCGGCCTTTATGGTTCCGGTTCGAGCCGGACTGGCCACCTACAAGGGTGGGAAGCAGGCGGAGAGCGTCCCCAATCCCTCCAAAGGAGAGCGGGTATGCTTCGTCCCCTACTTAATAAGGGGACTCGGATTTCCTATACATCCGTTTCTCCGGGGGCTCCTGAAGTTTTATGGACTCCAACTTCACCACCTCACGCCCGCCTCCATTTTGCACATCGCGGGCTTTGTAGCTCTTTGCAAGCTATTCTTGGGCATCGAGCCCCATTTTGCACTGTGGAAGAGGTTGTTTTGCCTCGTACCCCGTTCTTACGAGGGGTCGATATATCAAGTGGGCGGAGCCGAAATGTGGCGCATCGACGGGACTGGATATCTATCCGGAACCCCGAAGAAGGCGTACGAAGACTGGCCTTCGGAGTGGTTCTATATGGAAGACGCCCCGCTACCGGATCCAGTCCGGATCGGCCTCCCGGAGTTTAGCAACGCTCCTCTGAAGAAACGCCTGAGTTGGCGCCCACGGAGCCCTCAACAAGAAGATGACAGGAGCGTCCACTATCTGATGGGCCGGATACAGTTACTAGCCCATTCCAGATTAACCATGATTGGAGTCATGGCCACATGCATTATGCGAGGGATGCAACCGCTCCAATATAGGGGCCACCCCATGTGGGATTTCAACGGGGAGAATGACGCCACCCGTCATGGCCGCACGGGGCCGGGGTCGACCGCCGATCTGGTGAAGATCCTATCCGGCTTGTACAAGGGGGAGAAGGAGGACTTCCTCCGCACGAATCCATTGAATGGATTCTCCATGAATAACCCTCAGAGCTGGGTAAGCGGACGCTTATATATCTGATCCGTGCTTTCAAAGATAAGTGTCTTACTTTATGATTTTGATGCAGGAACTACGCCGGGATGTGGAGGGTATAGAAAGCCATACTCCACAACCCGAGGATCCGGGAAGATCCCTTGATCCAGCCTCCGAAGAGGATCCGGACATAAAGGTGGATTTGATTGACGGGGTGTTCCACCAGCTCAGCATAGACAATGCTTTAGTCGCCATTATGGCTGACTACCCCGGTTCATGTCCGGCTTCCCAGGTGAGTACGACCGAAGTCCTGACACCGTTACTTTTTTAATACTTATTCCTGACCATCGTGTACCAATGGTGCTTTGCAGGAGGTGCCTTTATAGCGGGAAGCCGAGCCCGCGGCGACTAACCAAACGAGGTCAGTGCGGCCTAGCAGGCGGAAGAGGAGTGCGGCGCGAATCGAAACGCCGCCGCAAAGGTATGGTGCACTATTGTCTTTTAAGGGAAAGACTCCTGGGAGGTATATTAATGCTCATGATTCTTCCAGGAGAAAGAGCGCTCGCCGGACTGAGTCCGGAGAGGGTGCCAACCAAGCCTCCGCCAGCCAGGCTCAAACGCCTGGTCCGGAGGGGGAGACAAGCACAAGGCGCGAGCCGAATGCTCCTCCAACGGAGGATGCCGGTAGGTTGTCCGCCACCAGGTCTGAGGTGGAGAGCGCCATGAATCACAGGCGCCGTCGGACAGTTCTTCGTGACGCGTGTTTCTCCCCAGAGGCGTTTAATGCCTTTAATGCGGGAGACACGCACCTCCGTGCTGCTCAAGATGGTTTAACCAGAGCCACGGAGCAGTATGTAAAAGACATACGGGTGAGGGATTTTAATAGTTATATATGCCAGTAGCCCCCGAGACTTAAAATAGTTAAACTAACTAATTAAGGATCATTTGTAATGCAGGATCTTACCGAGAAGAATACCCACCTGTTCCAGGAGCTACAAGAATGCAAGGCCCAACTAGAGGCCGCACTAGCCGTTGTTGGGGGAGCCACGGAGACCCCCCCCTGGTAATTCATATTTTGAAAAGAGAAGTAGTTTATGAAGTGTGGCGTGTGTGTATAGTTCTGACAATAATATTGCAGAGGGTGCCGAACTAGATCCGGACAAGCAACAGCTGCTGCGCCAGTTGAAGGCCGGCAAGAGGGTGCTAGTGAGGGTGCAGCAGGAGAGGAACAAACTCCAAGATGCCAACACCTAGCTGGGCGAAGAACTAAAAGTTGTTCGGGTCCAGCTGTCTAACTCCGTAAAGGAGAATCGGCGGCTTTGTCGCGGCATTTATAGTAAGTGCTTGAGCAAACTCTTTTGAAAAGAAGAGTTCGGCGAGGAAATCGATTGACAGAAATGTGTCTGTAGGTGTGCTCACAGGTCGTCCGGCTGAGGAGATGCCTGGTTCCACGGGAGATCCTCTTCCCGAGCTGCTGCAACTACACGAACGTGTTCGGCAGGCGATGAGCGGCGTCGTTCAGGCCTTATGGCCTTCCGTCTCCCTACCTGAGGGCCTTGGAGGGCTTGCTGAGAAGCTTCAGGGAGTACGGCGACGTCTCCGTCTGTGGAAGATATCGGCCTGCCGTCAAGGCGCTAGGGAGGCCTGGGCCATGGTGAAGATGCGGTACCCGAAGGCTGACCCAAACCACATGGCCGAGGTCGGACCTGTGGGGCCTGATGGGAAGGAGATCCCTGTGAGCTTGATGTACGGACAAGTAGAGTTGGCCGCGAAATATTCCCAACAGGACTGTAAATTAGACAGCCTGTTAGATGGGATTGAAGAGGAGTACAATCAGTCAGCTTGACGATGTAATTTTAAAATGACATATAGAATGCCTTCTAGCCAGATTGTAGATCGTTTGTCTTTGCGGACCTTTTCACTTCAACCTCGGGACCCAATAGTCCGGAGTGTGTCTGAATACCCTTACGGTTATAAAAGAACCGGGGCATGCATGGAGACAAGGCGTAGGGGTCATAATTGGTTTATCAGACAAGTGCCCCACTAGCTATGTTATATTACATGGTTAGTAAGAAACATCTTCTAGGGAGAATAGTTCCGTTAGGGGTTCCTTTCCCTGGGAGGCATGCCCTAAAGTGCATGTCCGGACTACGAAAATAGCAGAAAAAGCATATGTGGGCAGATAAATAAGTAAGTAATAAATCATCTTTCAGGTCACCGACCGAATATTCCCTTAAGAACGCTAGCCTTCGGCTTCACCCAGTCTAAGGTACACATCTGGCTGACCCAGCAGTAACAATCACAGAGGTGCTCCCTTTACCTCCTAGCCGAGCAATCGGAAACGTAGGGGTAAGCACAGGAGCCAGGCAACCCATCTTGGCCAAAACTTAAGTCATATCGATGCATATAATGGTGATCAAAAGGTACATGCGGAAGTATGACACATGTGTTGGGCATGAAGCCCATAGAAATAAGCTTCTGTTAAAGAAGCCCCCAGGTATAACGAGTGCGAGTAGCACATCGAGTAAGTGCGAACAAAGCGCAGATCAGCCCTCAAGGGGTTTGTACTGAAAGAGGGAGGAAAAAGGAGGGAAAACAAAGACAGCGAAAAGAAAAATGAAAGGTGGACGGAGGAAGGAGACGAACCCTGAGTCCGGTGCTAGGCGTAAAATCTTCGGAGACGGGCTACGTTCCATGGGTTTGGCTCGAGTCGGTTGTCAGATGCGTTGCATAGACGGTATGCACCGCCGGTAAGGACTTGGTCAATGATGAAGGGACCTTCCCATTTGGGCTTAAGTTTGTCCTTTTTCTTGTCCGGCAGGCGTAGAACTAGCTCGCCAACATTGTAAGTTTTGGCCCGTACTTCTCTGCTTTGATATCTTCGAGCCTGCTGTTGATAGAATGCGGAACGGGATTTTGCCACGTCGCGCTCCTCCTCCAAAGCGTCCAAACTGTCCTGCTGATCCAACTCGGCTTCCCTTTCCTCGTACATGCGCACGCGAGGTGAGTCATGAATTATATCGCAGGGCAAAACTGCCTCAGCACCGTATACCATAAAGAATGGTGTGAATCCGGTTGTGCGGTTTGGCGTGGTCCGTAGCCCCCAGAGTACGGAGTCGAGCTCCTCTACCCAGTGTGTGTTAGATTCTGTGAGGGACCGCACTAATCTGGGTTTGATGCTGCTCATGGTTAGACCATTTGCCTGTTCCACTTGACCGTTAGTTTGAGGGTGGTAGACTGAAGCGTAGTCGAGCTTGATGCCCATGTTTTTGCACCAGAGTTTAACCTCGTCGGGCGTGAAATTCATGTCATTATTAGTGATGATGCTGTGGGGGACGCCAAAATGGTGTACTACCCCGGATATGAAGTCTATCACAGGTCCAGATTCTGTCGTTTTAACCGGCTTGGCCTCTATCCATTTGGTGAATTTGTCCACCATGACCAATAAGTATTTGTGCTTGTGGGTTCCCCCTTTAAGGGGTCCAACCATGTCAAGCCCCCAGACCACGAACGGCCAAGTGATGGGTATAGTTTCGAGGGCGGTGGGTGGCATGTGGCTCTGATTAGCAAAGAGTTGGCAACCGACGCATCGTTGGACTAAGTCCTGAGCATCTGCCCGTGCGGTCGGCCAATAAAATCCTGTACGGAAGGCCTTGACTACAAGGGCCCGAGCGGCGGCGTGGTGCCCGCCGAGTCCGGCATGAATTTCAGCCAGGAGATTTCGCCCTTCCTCTTCGGAGATACACCTTTGAAGGACTCCGGTTGTGCTTTTCTTATAAAGTTCTCCCTCATGGACCTTGTAGGCTTTAGATCGCCAAACTATGCGGCGGGCCTCATTTTGGTCTTCGGGAAGTTCCTGCCTGATTAAGTAAGCTAGGAATGGTTCCGTCCACGGGGCAATTACAGCCAGTATTTCGTGGGTTGAATCTGTTATTTCATTGGCTGAGCCACCGATTGTGTCAGAATGTTCTGTGTTAGGTGATGCAGTTGGTTCTGGATTGTTATTTCCGGACTGCTCTTCCCATAATACGGATGGCTTAAAAAGCCGCTCCAGGAAGATGTTTGGAGGGACGGCGTCGCGTTTTGCGCCGATGCGTGCCAACACGTCTGCTGCCTGGTTATTATCCCGGGCTACATGGTGGAATTCGAGTCCTTCGAACTGGGCTGACATTTTTAGGACGGCGTTACGGTAGGCTGCCATTTTCGGATCCTTGGCGTCAAAGTCTCCATTTACTTGGGATATTGCGAGGTTTGAATCCCCGCGCACCTCTAGGCGTTGAATACCCATGGAGATTGCCATCCGGAGGCCATGTAAAAGAGCCTTGTATTCGGCTGCATTGTTGGAGTCCGTGTACATTATTTGAAGCACGTATTGGACTGTGTCTCTGGTTGGGGACGTCAAGACGACGCCAGCCCCCAAGCCAGCCAACATTTTGGAGCCGTCGAAATGCATGATCCAATTGGAGTATGCGCCGTACTCTTTAGGGAGTTCGGCTTCGGTCCATTCGGCGATGAAGTCAGCCAAAACTTGCGATTTTATAGCTCATCGTGGTTTGTAGGTTATGTCAAATGGTAAGAGCTCAATGGCCCATTTTGCAATCCTGCCCGTCACGTCACGATTGTTTATAATATCGTTGAGAGGTACTTCGGAGGCCACCGTTATGGAACACTCTTGAAAGTAGTGTCGCAGCTTCCGGGATGCCATGAACACCGCATACGCTATCTTTTGATAATGTGGGTAACGGGACTTGCATGGAGTTAAGACAGTGGATATGTAGTACACTGGTTTTTGAAGAGGGAATTTGTGCCCTTCTATTTCTCGTTCGACGACGAGTGCGGCGCTGACAACTTGATGTGTTGCCGCAATGTATAATAACATAGGTTCGCCCAGGTTGGGCGCGGCCAGGACCGGATTTGTTGCCAATACGGTCTTAATTTCTTCGAGTCCGGCCGTGGCAGTATCCGTCCATTCAAAGTGTTCGGTGCACCGGAGGAGGCGATAGAGGGGCAGTGCCTTTTCTCCCAAACGTGAGATGAAGCGGCTTAGAGCCGCCACGCATCCAGTTAGTTTTTGTATTTGCTTGAGGTCTTTTGGGATATCCAATTGTGATAGAGCTCGGATCTTGGCTGGGTTTGCTTCAATTCCTCTACCGGATACAATGAAGCCCAAGAGCTTTCCGGCTGGTACGCCGAAAACACATTTTTCCGGGTTGAGCTTAATGTCATATGCTCAGAGGTTGTCGAAGGTCACCCTCAAGTCGTCTACTAGAGTTTCAACGTGTTTGGTCTTGACGACCACATCGTCTACGTATGCCTCTACCGTCTTGCCTATCTGGGTAGCCAGACATGTCTGAATCATGCGCTGATATGTTGCGCCGGCGTTTTTGAGTCCGAAGGGCATTGTGTTGAAGCAGAATGGTCCATATGGAGTAATGAATGTCATTGCGGCCTGGTCTTTTTCCGCCATCTTGATTTGATGGTATCCGGAGTATGCGTCGAGGAAGCACAATGAATCGTGCCCTGCGGTAGCATCGATGATTTGGTCGATGCGAGGGGGAGGGAAAGGGTCCTTTGGACAGGCCTTGTTAAGGTCTTTGAAATCGACACAAAGGCGCCAGGATTTGCCTTTTTTGGGTACCATTACCAGGTTGGCTAGCCAGTCCGGATGTTTTATATCTCTGATGAATCCGGCTTCTAAGAGCTTGGCTAGCTCCTCTCCCATTGCATGTCTTTTGGGTTCGGAAAATCGCCGAAGAGCCTGTTTGACTGGCTTAAATCCTTTTAGGATGTTTAGGCTGTGCTCTGCCAGCCTGCGTGGGATTCCTGGCATGTCTAAAGGGTGCCAGGCAAAAATGTCCCAATTTTCCTGAAGGAATTCTCGTAGTGCGGCTTCTACATCAGGATTTAATTGTGCCCCAATGGAGGCCGTCTTTGTGGGGTCCGTTGGATGGACCTGGAATTTGACTATTTCGTCTGCTGGTTTAAAAGAGGTGGACTTAGACCTCTTATCGAGTATCACATCGTCCCTATCCACCGTGGAGCGCAGCGCAGTGAGTTCTTCTGCCGCTAGGGCTTCGGATAATGCCTCTAGGGCCAGTGCGACTGTCTTATTTTCAGCACGGAGTGCTATATCTGGATCACTAACGAGAGTGATTATTCCATTGGGCCCGGGCATTTTGAGCTTCATGTACCCATAATGGGGTATAACTTGGAAGATTGTGAATGCCTCTCGCCCTAATAAGGCGTGATATCCACTGCCGAATGGGGCCACTTGGAACGTGACCTCTTTGGACCTGTAGTTGTCCGGCGAGCCGAACACTACATCTAGTGTGATTTTTCCTGTGCAGCGTACTTCTCGACTAGGGATTATTCCCCTGAAGGTTGTGCTGCTTCGCTCAATGCGACTCCAGTCAATTTCCATTTTTTGAAGGGTTTCCTCGTAGATGAGGTTTAATCCGCTGCCGCCATCCATGAGTACCTTAGTAAGACGAAAGCCGTCCACTATTGGACTGAGGACCAATGCGGCTGGTGCTCGAGCTGTTCGGAATTTAGGTTCATCGCTGGCATTGAAGGTGATAGCCGTGTCGCTCCATGGATTTGTTGTTGCTACTTGGTAGACCTCGGCGAGGCTGCGGATTGTTCGCTTCCGCATGTTATTTGATGCGAAAGTCTTGAAGACTGTTAATACCGTACTGGTACTGCTGGGCTGGTTGCCCGGGGCTAGAAAGCCTTCGCCACTTTTGGCCACCTGCCGTAGTATCCAACATGCTCGAAGGCTATGTGTTGGAGTGGCGCCATCCGTACTGTGGATTTTGCAGGGTCCGTTGAGCCATCCCTCCAGTATGGTTTCGTGCCCTTTAGGGGGGTTTTGCTTTTTGGTTTTTAATCCAGGTGCTTGAGTATGACGCACCCTTTTATTTTGGATTGCGTTTGTATTCAGGGTCGGATTGTCCCAAACCTGGTTTCGGTTTTCCAGGCACTCTCCATCGCACAGTATTTCTGTACAATGGTCGCTAGGTCGGCGAAGCGTGTAACTTTGCGACGACTTATGGCGTTTATGATTCCCTTGTCTGTGCAATCGATGCAGAAAATTGAAATCGCGCTTTCTTCACGGCAGTCCTTTATCCTGTTCATAACCAGGAGGAATCTGGCCTATTAATGATGTACTGTTTCATCGGGCTCTTGCCGTATTTGAGATAGATCGCTTATGTTTGGGTGGGCGGGTGGAATTAAGTTCGGAACCCCGCCCGATCTGAGGCTCAAAGGCCAAGAAGTTTCCGGATTTGGAAGCTTGGTTTGTTGGATGCTTTCCAACGAATCTGGTCTGATGCTTGACTTTAGGTTTAGTATTTGATTGACGTCCGACCCTCCGCGGGGATCCGGCATGGAGGGACCGGGAATCCGGACATAGCTGGTTTTTAACAAAGAAGAAGAGTCGCCGCATTGTTCCTCTACCACAACAACATGGTGGGTAGCCTGGGGAGAGTTAATTTCTCTCAGATCGGTTTTAAGCCCGATCTGATCATAGTCTGTAGCGACTCCCAGGGCGGCGATGCGATCCAAGAGCTCGTTTACGGAGGAGAGCTCCATCGGATCTAGCTGCTCGGCAAATTCCGAGCTGACGTGAAGATCGCTTTTGATGACCTGAGAGGTCATCGTCGGAGCGGTGGCCGAACAGGCGGTCATAAGAAAACCACCTAGCTGGATAGTTTGGCCGGCGGCCAAAGCTCCCTTGACGACGATGCCGTCTTTAAAGACGGGAAAAGGCATCCTTCCTGATTGCGACGACATAGAGGAACTCTCAATGAAAGCACCAATGTCGGTGTCAAAACCGACGGATCTTGGGTAGGGGGTCCCGAACTGTGCGTCTAGGCGGATGGTAACAGGAGACAAGGGACACGATGTTTTACCCAAGTTCGGGCCCTCTTGATGGAGGTAAAACCCTACGTCCTGCTTGATTAATATTGATGATGTGTGTTACAAGAGTAGATCTACCACGAGATCAAGGAGGCTAAACCCTAGAAGCTAGCCTATGGTATGATTGTTGTTCGTCCTACGGACTAAAGCCATCTGGTTTATATAGACACCGGAGAGGGCTAGGGTTACACAGAGTCGGTTACAATGGTAGGAGATCTACATATCCGTATCGCCAAGCTTGCCTTCCACGCCAAGGAAAGTCCCATCCGGACACGGGACGAAGTCTTCAATCTTGTACCTTCATAGTCTTGGAGTCCGGCCGATGATGATAGTTCGGCTATCCGGACACCCCCTAGTCCAGGACTCCCTCAATAGGCATGCCTACGACAGGTCTATGTATCTTAGTATCTGGTCTAGCAATATTAGCAGATTCATTACAGAAATAAATAACATGCCCATCTAAATCATCATCCAAGAGATCTTTAACCATAGAAATACTAGGTTCAACATTGATTTGCTCAGGAGGTGTATAAGTCCTAGTATTACTCTTACGAACAACAGTCGAAGCTTTAGCATGATCCTTCATCCTAACAGGAAAGGGAGGTTTCTCAACATAAGTAGTAGGAACAATAGGATCACTATAGGTGATAGTCTTTTCTTCAACTGTAATAGGTGCAACTACTTTCACTTCAACAGGAGGATTATATTTAAACCACTTCTCTTTAGGGAGATCAATGTGAGTAGCAAAAGATTCACAGAAAGAAGCTACTATCTCAGGGTCAAGTCCATACTTAGCGCTAAATCCACGAAAAGCATCAGTATCCATAAAAGATTTAACACAATCGGACTTAGGTGTCATACCTGACTCCTTACCATCATCGGAACCCCAATCTTCAGAGTTGCGTTTAATTCTTTCCAATAAGTCCCATTTGAAATCAATAGTCTTCAGCATATAAGAACCAGCATAGGAAGTATCGAGCAGGTTGCGATTATCAAGAGAAAGCCGAGCATAAAAGTTTTGAATAATCATTTCCCAGGAGAGCTCATGATTGGGGCATGAATATAAACATTGACTTAAGCCTCCCCCAAGCTTGAGCGATGCTTTCTCCTTCGCGAGGCCAGAAATTATATATGTAATTATGACCACAATGAACAAGATGCATAGGATAGAACTTCTGGTTAAATTCCAACTTTAATCGCTTATAATTCCAAGATCTCGTATCATCACATAGCCTATACCATGTCAATGCATCTCCCTTCAAAGATAAAGGGAAGACCTTCCTTTTGACAACATCATCGGGAATACCTGCAAGATTAAATAATCCACAGACTTCATCCACAAAGATGAGGTGTAAATCGGGATGCAATGTTCCATCTCCTGCAAATGGATTAGCTAGCAGTTTCTCTATCATACCAGAAGGAATCTCAAAGTAAATATTTTCATAAAGTTCAGTAGGTTGAGGAGCAACTCTTTGCTCTTCTGGTCGGGGTGAAGATACCCTGAACAAGCCCCTCAAAGGATTAGTTTCCATAGTGACAAGTAACAAAAAATTTCAGCACACTATGTAAATGTTTCCTTACCAAGTTCCACTCACCAAAAGCGCTACAATCCCCGGCAACAGCACCAGAAAAGATTCTTGATGACCCACAAGTGTAGGGGATCTATCGTAGTCCTTTCAATAAGTAAGAGTGTCAAACCCAACGAGGAGCAGAAGGAAATGATAAGCGGTTTTCGGTAAGGTTTTCCCTGCAAGCACTGAAATTGTAGGCAATAGATAGTTTTGTGATAAGATAAATAGTAATGAGTAACAAGTAAATAAAGTAAATAAAGTGCAGCAAGGTGGCCCAATCCTTTATGTAGCAAAGGATAAGCCTGGACAATTACTGATAATGAGAAAAGAGCTCCCGAGGACACATGGCAATTATCGTCAAGCTAGTTTTCATCATGTTCATATGATTCGCGTTCGGTACTTTGATAATTTGATATGTGGGTGAACCGATGCTTGGGTACTGCCCTTACTTGGACAAGCATCCCACTTATGATTAACCCCTATTGCAAGCGTCCACAACTACAAAAGAAGTATTAAGGTAAACCTAACCACAGCATTAAACATATGGATCCAAATTAGCCCCTAACGAAGCAACGCATAAACTAGGGTTTAAGCTTCTGTCACTCTAGCAACCCATAATCTACTTATTACTTCCCCATGCCTTCCTCTAGTCCCAAATAATGGTGAAGTGTCATGTAGTCGACGTTCACATAACACCACTAGAGGAAAAGACAACATACATCTCATCAAAATATCGAACGAATACCAAATTCACATGACTACTAATAGCAAGACTTCATCCATGTCCTCAGGAACAAACTTAACTACTCACAAAGCATATTCATGTTCATAATGAGAGGAGTAATAATATGCATAAAGGATCTGAACATATGATCTTCCACCAAGTAAACCAATTAGCATCAACTACAAGGAGTAATCAACACTACTAGCAACCCACAAGTACCAATTTGTGGTTTTGATATAAGATTGGATACAAGAGATGAACTAGGGTTTTGGGAGGAGATGGTGCTGGTGAAGATGTTGATGGAGATTGACCCCCTCCCGATGAGAGGATTGTTGGTGATGACGTTGATGATGATTTCCCCCTCCCGGAGGGAAGTGTCCCCGGCAGAACAGCTCCGCCAGAGCCCTAGATTGGTTCCACCAAGGTTCCGCCTCGTGGCGGCGGAGTTTCGTCCCGTAAGCTTGCCCATGATTTTTTTCCAGGGTAAAAGCTCTCATATAGCAGAAGATGGACACCGGAGGCCCACCAGGGGGCCCAGGAGACAGGGGCGCGTGCCCAGAAGGGGAGGGCGCGCCACCACTCTCCTGGCCAATGTGTGGGCCCCCTGATGTATTTCTTTCGCTCAATAATTCTTATTAATTCCAAAAACATGTTTCGTGGAGTTTCAGGATTTTTGGAGCAGTGTAGAATAGGTTTCCAATGTTTGCTCCTTTTCCAGCCAGAAATTCCAGCTGCCGACATTCCCCCTCTTCATGGTAAACCTTGTAAAATAAGAGAGAATAGCCATAAGTATTGAGATATAATGTGTAATAAGAGCCCATAATGCAATAAATATTAATATAAAAGCATGATGCAAAATGGATGTATCAGCAGGCGCCTGCTTAGTTGGCATGCCTATTGTCATACTGGAGTGGTGGTGAGGTGTTGACCCCTTGCTGGGCACGGGTCTGGCCGCGGCCCAGCGATCATCCCTGGCAAGTCTTGACGGAGGCCTTGGAGTCGTCCTTGGCAAGGGTCTTGCCGGGGGTCTTCGTCTTCTGATCCCACGTGGATCCGTGGGCTGCCAATATTCATGAGGGGTTGCATGTTGTCAGGCATGTGCTCTCTAGATCTTGGTCTTAACATTGTCGATGGTGTTAGAACTCTCAACCCCAAGGGTGGTGGCCCTGCTGGTCTCTTCGCAAGCTGCCCTGGCAAGGAGCTTGCCGGGGGCCTCGCAGGTCGCCTCGGCAAGGCTTGTTGCCGGGCGTGGCCCTGCTCGCCTCCTGCTGGTTGTTACCTTGAGCGTCTATTTTGATATTCCTTGTACCTATCCTGCCTCCTGCTGTTCTCCTCTACATTGTCAAGCCCTGCGGTAGGCATGGCTGCGACCATCCGTGCACAAGTAAGGGGTACAGGAGTACCCACACTTTTGTACACCGACATCCTTGATGTTCTTGGAGATCTATTTGATGTAATACTCTTTTGCGGTGTGTTTGCCAAGATCCGATGAATTGTGGATTTATGAACAAGATTATCTATTAATATTATTTGGTTCTTCTCTGAATTATTATATGCATGATTTGGTATCTTTGCAAGTCTCTTCGAATTATCGATTTAGTTTGGCCTGCTAGATTGATCTTTATTGCAATGGGAGAAGTGCTTAGCTTTGGGTTCAATCTTGCGGTGTCCTTTCCCAGTGACAGTAGGGGCAGCAAGGCACGTATTGTATTTGTCGGCGTTCTGGGAACGGGGGTCCCCAGACTTGCCTGCTTGCGGCC
The DNA here is from genome assembly GCF_018294505.1 of Triticum aestivum. Taxonomy (NCBI): domain Eukaryota; kingdom Viridiplantae; phylum Streptophyta; class Magnoliopsida; order Poales; family Poaceae; genus Triticum; species Triticum aestivum. Next base: position 435,351,124 of record NC_057804.1, on the reverse strand, counting down.
TGTGGCGTGGCTCGAGTGCTGGCCCAGTACGGCCCATCTTCATCAGCGCAAGACTCAAGACCCTCGCGAGGGGCCAAGCCTCGCGGGACGGACGATGCAAGGCTTCCTCCGGAGCGGCCTCGCCAGGCAGGCTTGCGAGGAGGCGGAGAGATCAAGGCAAGAGTACCTCGTGAGGTGCTCGTGATGCAAGCCGTGACGATCGAGACCAGGCGGACGCCGGCCTACGCAGTGTCCTTGTTTCCTCTTTGGTGCAAAGGGGGCAAGCACAGGTGTGGAGTACCGAGGCGTCATGCAAAGGTTGCCATTTCAGTGCAACGAGACCAAGACCAGCAAAGCGGTAGGATGGAGGTCACCGTGGAGCCCAAGACGGCGTCATCCCCAGCGCCTTTGGCAGTTGAAGACCAACTTTAGTCAGGATAACTTGTACTAGATGTTCCCCTTCAAAATGGCTGTTGTTGGCTCCCTTCCCGCTCAATATTTGGGAAGAGGACCAGGGCCTCTATAAATAGGGCTAGCCACCACAGTAGAGGGGATCGAGTTCTCATCAGATCCAGAGACGATCGAGCTCACCCAAGTAGCTCATCGAGCCAGCTCAAGAACACCTCTCGCGAGGCTGTTCTTTCCCTGTACTGTTCATCATCTGCCCCTGAGGCAATCAACCACACCACACACTGGAGTAGGGTATTACACCACGACGGTGGCCCGAACCAGTATAAATCTTGTGTCCCCCGCGTTCATCGTCTTAGCTTAGGTTCACACGAGGCGATCAGACGCGGATGGGTAGGGGGAAGATCTTCGCGCGCACCCCAAAGTTTGAACCTTATGGGTCTGCCGGAACCCAACATCCGACATTTGGCACGCCAGGTAGGGGTGCGCCGAAGCTCTCCCTTCCGTCGGCTCACTCTCCATCAGCACCATGCTTCTCCCTCGTGGCGAACATCGCGCTTCCGGCTCCGGTGGCCGGTGCCAGCGCTGGGGCCAGGGGGCTCTGGGCCTTGGCCCCTGCCTTACGACAGGTGCAGTGGCTGAACAAGTTCAAGCCAAACATGCCTCCACGCTACGATGGCACGACGGATCCGCTAGCCTTCCTGCTGGCGTATGAGGAGGCCGTCCTTGAGGCAGGGGGCGATGACAAGGTCATGGCTAACTGGCTGCCCATGGCCCTCACCGGCGTCCCGCGCATGTTGTTGCTCCACCTGCCAGCGGCTTCTATGGCCTCCTAGGAGGAGTTGCACAGCCTCTTCCTCGCCCAGTATGCTGCGCCGGCGCCCCCGGTCATCGCAGCTCTCCTGGGCGGCTCACTGGTGCCACCTTCGAGCCGCCACGTCAAGCCGTTCGTCCGCTGGATCGGTGTCGTCCTCAAGCGCCGTGAAGCCCCCCCCCCCCCCCGAGTTTGGTGGCACCCAAGGCCGATTTGACCTTCATCTCGGATGATCACCCCTCCAACACCGCCTGCTCAGGCGCACTCCCAATGCTATGCACCACCACCATCTACTAGGTGGTCGTCACCAGGACCCTCATCAACGGTCGTGTCGGCCTCAACGTGCTCTCGGTGGAGGCCTTCAGCCTCCTCCACGTGCCGCTGGAGCGACTCCAACCCAACAGGCCCTTCTTGGACGTCGGAGGCAGTTCCACCACCTCCCTGGGGCGGATCCGCCTCCCGGTGACCTTCGGCACCCATGACAACTTCTGCATGGAGCTGGTCAACTTTGACATCGCCCCCATCGGCCTCCCGTATAACGCCATCCTCGGCTACCCCGCCTTGGCCCAGTTCATGGCAGCGACTCACCCGGCCTACAACCTCATGAAGATGCCCGGGAGCAGCAGCGTCCTTACCGTGCCTGGAGACGCAAGGGATGCACTGCAGGCACTCAAGCTTGCTTTCAAGGCGGCCGTAGTGGCGCAGCCCGCCAGCGCTGACGCCCTTGAGCCCAAGGGGGCTGCGCCGGCCAAGAAGAAGCAGCTATTCATCCAAGACAAGGCGGAGACCAAGCAAGTACCAGTCGATGAAGATGGATCCTCTGGCGCCACTTTCACCATAGGCGCCAATCTCGACCCTGAGCAGGAGGAGGCCCTGGTGAAATTTCTGCACACAAACAAGGAGGTGTTTGCATGGGAACCTGATCAGTTAGCAGGGGTCCCAAGAGAGGTGATCGAGCACCATCTGAATGTGTGCCCCAACATGCGCCCCGTGAAGCAGAAGGCAAGGCGACAGTCCACCGAGAAGCAGGCCTTCATCATCCAAGAAACACGCAAGTTAGAGGCTGCAGGTGTCATTCGCGTGGTTCGCTATCCTGAATGGCTAGCCAACCCTGTCGTTGTGCCAAAAAAGGGAGGGAAGGAGCGCATGTGTGTTAACTTCACCAACCTCAACAAGGCCTGCCCTCAGGATCCATTCCCGCTCCCTCGCATCGACCAGATCATCGATTCCACCGCCGAGTGCAACTTGCTGTGCTTCCTGGATGCCTTCTTAGGCTATCACCAAATTAAGATGGCGATAGAAGACATGGAGAAAACGGCCTTCTTGACCCAGTGCGGAGTATACTGCTATACCTGCATGTTGTTCGGGTTGCGCAATGCAGGCGTGACCTTTCAGCGACTGATGCACATCACCTTGGGCCGGCAGCTCGAAAGAAACGCCGAGGCCTATGTCGATGACATCATGGTGAAGTCTCGGGAGGCGAAAACCCTGATACAGGACCTGGAAGAAACCTTCGCAAGCCTCGCGAAGTGGACCTGCAGCTCAACCCGGAGAAGTGCGTATTCGGAGTCCCCTCGGGCAAGCTTTTGGGCTTCCTTGTATCCCATAGAGGTATCGAGGCTAACCTAGAGAAGGTCAAGGCAGTCAAAGACATGAGTCCGCCGAAGACCCTCAGAGAAATGCAGAAGCTCACCGGGCGAGTAACCATGTCGGGACGCTTCATCTCCAAGCTGGGAACGAGCACTGCCCTTCTTCAAGTTGATGAAGAAGAAGGGCCCGTTCGAATGGACTGAAGAGGCTGACAAAGCATTGCAAGATCTCAAGAAGTACCTTACCAGCCCTCCGGTGATGGTAGCTCCGCGCCCTCAGGAGCCCTTGGTGCTCTATCTTGCACCCACGCCCTACTCCGCCAGCGCAGCCCTGGTGGCGGTTCGAGAGGAGCGCCGGGCCAAGACCGCATCAGTCGCAGCCCCGGCCGAAGCGGAACAAGGCCAAGAAAGCCTCGCGAAGACCACGACCGCAACACATGGGGATCAGCCTCAGCAGGGGGACGCACCCATGGCGGAGGAGGCCCCGCCAGGCGACCAAGCGCTGGGGGCTCTGTCGTCTCAGGAGGCGCCTCGACCTCTGGAAGATGCAGGCCACACCAGCACTCTCAACCTCGTCGAGCGTCCTGTGTACTTCGTTAGCATGGTGCTGCGGGACGCGAGGGTGTGATACCCCATGCCTCAGAAACTCCTCCTTGCGTTGCTAGTGGCCTCACGCAAGCTGCGGCACTACTTTCAAGGTCACCCCATCAAGGTCGTCTCGGCATATCCCTTGGAAAGGGTACTCAGGAGCCCCAATTCAGGTGGAAGGGTCGCTGAATGGAACATCGAGTTGCAAGCATTTCAGCTGGAATTCAGCAGGACCGGGGTCATCAAGGGAGCCGCGCTTGCAGATTTCATGGCAGAATGGACGGAGGCACCAGGGCTCGAAGCGGGCGAGGATCAGTCGCTTTCCTCAGGAAGTGAAGCACCGGACGGATGGGTCATGTACTTTGATGGGGCGTTCTCGCGACATGGCGCAGGGGCAGGCGTAGTGCTCATACCTCCCACTCAGGACAAGATCTATTATGTCGTGCAGCTCTGCTTCCAGCATGGAGAGAAGGTCTCCAATAACATAGCAGAATACGAGGGCCTGATAGCGGGCTTGAAAGCTGCAGCCGTTTTGGGGGTAAAGCGCCTCATCATCAAGAGCGATTCACAACTCCTCGTCAACTTCTCCAACAAGGTGTACGAGTCGAAGGACGAACATATGGAAGCATATCTTGCGGAGGTCTGCAGGATGGAAAAGCAGTTTTGGGGGTTAGAGTTGCAGCACGTGCCCCGCGGCACCAATCAAGAGGCTGATGACATCGCTAGGAGGGCGTCCAGGTGGCTGCCTCAGGAGCCCGACGTCTTTGAGGAACGACTCTTCAAACCCTCAGCAGCACCAACACTGCCAAGTACAGCATAGCCTCGGGAGGAGCTCCCTCAGCCGCCTGCCTCGGGAGCCCCGGCCAGCGGCCCGACCTCGGGAGCTCGCCTGCTCCTAGCACTAGAGCCTCAGGAGGGATGTTGGACCGCAAAATTCAAAGATTACCTGATGTAAGGGACTCTGCCAGAGAAGGAGGAGGACACAGAACGCGTGGCGCGGCAGGCCACGTCCTACTGCATCCAAGACGGAGAACTCTACCGAAAGCGGCCGAATGATGTTTCCCTGCATTGCATCTCCAGGGAGCAAGGGAAAGAGTTACTGGCAGACATTCATGGTGGGGACTATGGTCACCACTCATCTTCACGGACCCTTGTCGGCAAGGCGTTTCGGAGCGGGTTCTATTGGCCAACAGCACTCAATGACGCGATCGAACTGGTAAAAGCTTGTGAAGCCTGTCAATTCCATGCTAAGCAGATTCATCGACCGGCTCAGGGCCTGCAAACCATCCCCCTTTCATGGCCATTCGCTGTTTGGGGACTAGACATCCTTGGCCCCTTTCCCCGGGCGCCAGGGGGCTACCGCTACCTCTACGTCACCATTGACAAGTTCACAAAGTGGGCAGAGGTGGAAGCTGTCTGCACCATCCCGGCTGGCTCAGCGGTCAAGTTCATCAAGGGCCTCGTGAGCCGGTTTGGGGTGCCTAATCGCATCATCACCGACAATGGTTCGCAGTTCACCAGCAATCTCTTCAAAACATATTGTGCTAACCTTGGAACGCAGATATGCTACGCTTCGGTGGCACACCCTCGGAGCAACGGCCAGGCTGAACGCGCCAACGCGGAGGTCCTGAAAGGCCTCAAAACCCGGACCTTCAAGAAGAAGCTGGAGGCCTGCGGCAGGGGCTGGCACGACGAGCTTCAGTCCGTGCTATGGTCCATCCGCACAACCGCTACCAAGTCGACCGGCGAAACCCCGTTCTTCCTCGTCTACGGGGCTGAGGCGGTCCTTCCTCACGAGGTCAGGCATCGCTCCGCGCGGGTCCTGGTTTTCGACGAAGCACAGCAGGACGCCATGCAGGGGGTGGACCTCGTGCTGGGAGAGGAACGCCGTCAGGAGGCTGCGCTTTGGGCAACAAGATACCAACAGGCGTTGCGGCGGTACCACTGCCGCATCATCCGCCCTAGGACCCTCGAAGTAGGTGACCTCGTGCTCATACGGGTGCTCTCCAGGGAAGGGCTGCACAAGCTCTCGCCCATGTGGGAGGGCCCGTTCAAGGTTGCTCATGTCTCCAGGCCTAGCGCCGCACGCTTGGAGACTCAGGAGGGGGGCCCATCTCGAACGCGTAAAACATCCAGCACCTCCAGAAGTTCTACCCTTGAAGAAAGGCCCAGCGCCTGCAAAGAAGGCCCGGCGCCTGTGAAGCTAGTCATACCAAGAAAGGCCCGGTGCCTGTGAAGAAGGCCAATGCCTGTGAAGCTCATCGCCCCGAGAAAGGCCCGAAGCCTGTGAAGAAGGCTAATGCCTGTGAAGCTCTCCGCCCGTGACACTCTCACGTAATAATGAGTTGGGGCTGTACACGCCCCGGAGTCTCCGGAGAGCCGCCCTCGGGCCTCGGGGGCTCCCGCCCACGCCCATTAGCAGCACTTAGCTCCGTGCTGGTGAGAAGACGTCAAAGACTAGATTAGGTGCCGGACGTGGCTTTTTCATTTGCTTTCTGCAGTTGGCTTGTTCATCCTAATTTGAAATTTTATTGGAGTTGCTTTTACCGTTGTTGCCATCCCCGACCCGTGATTCTCTGTCTTTGTCGCCCACCTGACTCGTTTTCTCTTTTGCAAGTCTCGCGATGGGGATGCGCGGGTGCCCTCGCGAGTGTTTTCTGACCCAGTCTCGTGAGGCTTTCCTATCCAAGTACATCGCGGGAGCACTCCTCCCGGTCTATGCCCCACAGGCATCGCGATGCGAACACAGGACCTGAGTCGGTTGCCCTCACGACCAAGACCGGAAGTTACCTCTCCTGACTAATTCTTGCAGGCCACAAGGCGCACGACGAGGCCTCAGCCTCGAGAAGCAAAGATTGCGGCAAGTCCCCCCCGAGCTAAGTAGTTCCTACACACGAGCACGCAACACCAAAACACAGCATGGGAATAACGAAAATGGCATAATAGTTAACGGCAACGTCCAGCACGCCCCTACGGGGCCCCACACTACTCTCTCTTTGTGCAAGAAAGGGAGGAAAACAAAATAGACACGGCTTGCCCGGCACCGACTCATGGCAAGGGCTCGTACTGCCTCCGGAGCTCAGTCAGACCCCTCCTCACGCTTCACCGAGGCGCGACAACGGGCTGACCCACTACCTCCCTCAAGGCGAGTGCGACGGTGCGGTGGCTGGTCATGGCCACCGCTGGAGGAGCTGCCATCCGAAGGGGAGCCACCGGGGCTTGGCGAGCTACAAACACCGCCGGCCACGTGCCCACCTTCGTCTTCATCTCGACCATCGCTGAGGCTGGGCACCCGGTCGCCGTCATCATCTTCGGGGCAGCACCCAACACGGCGGCCATCTTCTCCGAACACCCTCACGTAGAGGGTGGCATCGCTGTCGAACTTGAAATGCAGGGTGCACCACCGGCTCAGGCCACGCGCGCGGGCAAACGTTTGCCAGCCACGGGCCAGAGCCATGTTCTCGACAATAGAGATCTCCAGTGAGGCCCAGGAGGCCCTGCTGTAGCAACCGTCCGCTTGAAGCCAGAGGCCGCCAGGAGTGCCGGCCGGGAGTTCGCCTGCAAAGAAGCAGGGAAGCTGGAGCCAGTTGCCGGTTGGGTCCACTGACCACACAACGAACTCCGGCAGCACCTCCGCCAAATGGAAACGCGGCCTGGGAGGTCACATAGCCACGACGCGCCCTCCCACACCCACCAGGCGCCCATTGCCACGCGGGAGATCGCAGCCACGACCGCGGGGAGCCGTTGCGGGAGTCGCAGGATGCTTGCGGGGACGATCTCGGCCGCGCTTGGGCGGGGGAGAGTTGGGCCCTTCCCGACGAGCCTTTCCCTTCTCCGCAGCCGAGAACCTCTTCGGCGGCGCCATAGAACACGGCGAGCAGCTAGGACAGGGAGAAGGAAAGAAGCAAGGAGGAAGATGTACAACGGGGGCTTGCGCTCTCCCGCATTTATAACTGGAGGAGGCCAATGGTTGGCCTCCACGATCTCAGGTAATCATGGCTCATTTCTGCATGCAGGGACTTATCAAGTCGAGCAGTTGCCGAGGCGGCGTGGGGAAGCGAAGGCGCCCACGTCCAATCAACCGCCACGGGGCGCCCAAGGCCGCAGGCTGTTGGGGCCCGCGGCGCTCCTCACTTGCCCCTTCGCTTCTCTACTAAGCCAAGTCCGAGCGTGCCTTGGGCCCGCAGGCTACTATTGGCGTTCTAGGAACGGGGGTCCCCAGACTTTCCTGCCTGCGGCCTGCGGCGTGGCTCGAGTGGTGGCCCAGTACGGCCCATCTTCATCAGTGCAAGACTCAAGACCCTCGCAAGGGGCCAAGCCTCGCGGGACGGACGACGCAAGGCTTCCTCAGGAGCGGCCTCGCCAGGCAGGCTTGCGAGGATCCGGAGAGATCAAGGCAAGAGTACCTCGCGAGGTGCTCATGATGCAAGCCGTGACGATCGAGACCAGGCGGGCGCCAGGCGGGCGCCGGCCTGCACAGTGTCCTTGTTTCCTCTTTGGTGCAAAGGGGGCAAGCACAGGCGTGGAGTACCGAGATGCCAAGAAAAGGTTGCCATTTCAGTGCAACGAGACCAAGACCAGTAGAGCGGTAGGATGGAGGTCATCGTGGAGCCCAAGACGGCGTCATCCCCAGCGCCTTTGGCAGTCGAAGACCGACTTTAGTCAGGATAACTTGTACTAGATGTTCCCCTTCAAAATGGCCGTTGTTGGCTCCCTTCCCACTCAATATTTGGGAAGAGGACCAGGGCCTCTATAAATAGGGCTAGCCACCACAGTAGAGGGGATCGAGTTCTCATCAGATCCAGAGGTGATTGAGCTAACCCAAGTAGCTCATTGAGCCAGCTCAAGAACACCTCTTGCGAGGCTGTTCTTTCCCTGTACTGTTCATCGTCCGCCCCTGAGGCAATCCACCACAGCACACACTGGATTAGGGTATTACACCACGACAGTGGCCCGAACCAGTATAAATCTTGTGTCCCTCGTGTTGTTCATCATCTTAGCTTAGGTTCACGCGAGGCGATCAGACGCGGATAGGTAGGGGGAAGATCTTCGCGCGCACCCCAGAGTTCGAACCTTAAGAGTCTGCCGGAACCCAACATCCGGCTGTATTGTTGCCATCGAGGATAAAAAGATGGGGTTTATATCATATTGCTTGAGTTTAACCCTCTACATCATGTCATCTTGATTAATGCGTTACTCCGTTCTTATGAACTTGATACTCTAGATGCATGCTGGATAGCGGTCGATGTGTGGAGTAATAGTAGTAGATGCAGAATCGTTTTGGTCTACTTGACACGGACGTGATGCCTATATTCATGATCATTGCCTTAGATATCTTCATAATTATGCGCTTTTCTATCAATTGCTCGGCAGTAATTTATTCACCCACTGTAATACATGCTATCTTTGAGAGAAGCCACTAGTGAAACCTATGGCCCCCGGGTCTCCTTTCTATTATATTACATCTCTTTTATTTACATCGCATATCGTTTACTATTTTGCAATCTTTACTTTCCAATCTATATAACAAAAATACTAAAAAATACTTTACTATCTTTATCAGATCTCACTTTTGCGAGTGACCGTGAAGGGATTGACAACCCCTTTATCGCGTTGGTTGCAAGGTTCTTGATTGTTTGTGCATGTACTAGGTGACTTGTGCGTCGTCTCCTACTGAATTGATACCTTGGTTCTTAAAACTGAGGGAAATACTTATGCTACTTTGCTGCATCACCCTGTGCTCTTCAAGGGAAAACCAACGCATGCTCAAGAAGTAGCATATCTCTACATGGTGCTTCAGCTTCTTGCTGGTGCAATGGCCCTGCTACTCTATGCATGTGTATATGTGTAAATGTGTGATACATCTCCAATGTATCTATAATTTATGAAGTATTCATGCCATGTTTATAACAATTTTATATGTTTTTGGTATGATTTGCATGGAACTAACCCAGACTAATGTTGTTTTCAGCAGAACTACCTGGTGTTGTTTTTTGTGCAGAAATAAAAAGTTCTCCAAATGCAAGGAAACTTTTTGACAATTTTTTTGGAACAAAAGAGGCACCAGAAGCTTCGCGGGAGGGCCATAAGGGCCACGAGGAGGGCATAAAACACCTGGGTGCGCCCAGGTGGGTTGTACTCACCTCGAGGCCCATCTTCGCGTGATTCCAACGCTGAAAAATCCTATCAATGGAGAAACCCCCAGAAATAACCCTAGATCAGAAGTTTCGCCGCCGCATGCCTCTGTAGCCATGAAAAACCAATATAGACCCCGTTCCGGCACCCTGCTGGAGGGGGAGATCATCACTGGACGCCATCTTCATCATCCCTATGGTCACCATGATGAAGAGGGAGTAGTCCACCCTAGGGACTGAGGGTTTGTACCAGTAGTTGTGTGTTTTATCTCTCTCTCTCTCTCTCGTGTTCTTGAGATGGAACGATCTTGATGTATCGTGGGCTTTGTTAATATAGTTGGATCATATGGTGTTTCCCCCTCTCTATCTTGTTGTGATGAATTGAGTTTTCAGTTTGAGATTTTGTTTTATCGGATTGAATACTTTTATGGATTAGAGAGCACTTGATATATGTTTTTGCACTCAACTCGCAAATTCCCGATGTGAAATTAGGGTAATCTATGCATAGGGGTTTATGCATGTTTTCGTCCTTCTTTCTCTAGTAGAAATCTTGGGGCACTCTTTGAGGTTCTTTGTGTTGGATCGAGTATTATGAATCTGAAATTGTTTGATGCGTATCGTATAATTAACTCATGGATACTTGTGGTGACATTGGAGTACCTAGGTGACATTAAAGTTTGTTGATGCGTATCATATGGTGTTATTTTAGTATGAACTCTTGGATAGATCGAACGGAAAGAATAACTTTGTGTTATTTTAGTACGAACTCTTGAATAGATCGAATGGAAAGAATAACTTTAAGGTGGTTTAATACCCTACAAACAATTTCTTCTTATGTTCTCCACTAGATAAGAACTTTGGAGTGATTCTCCATCACACATTGAGGGATGGTTTATGATCTAACTATATTAGCATTGTTGAGAGATTGCACTAGCGAAAGTACAGACCCTAGGCCTCATTTTCAAGCATTGCAATATTGTTTGTGCTCCGTTTTATCAATTGCTACCTTGCGGTTTTTATTGTTCCTATTACAAAAATCAATATCTACTATCATTACTACACTTATATCACCATCTCTTTGCCGAACTAGTGCACCTATACAATTTACCATTGTATTTGGTGTGTTGGGAACACAAGGGACTTTTTGTTATTTGGTTGCAGGGTTGTTTGAGAGAGACCATCTTCATCCTACACCTCCCACGGATTGATAAACTTTAGGTCATCCAATTGAGGGAAATTTGCTACTGTCCTACAAAACCTTGCGCTTGGAGGCCGAACATGAGTCTACAAGAACAAGTTGTGTAGTAGACATCAATGTGGCTTTGTCACCTTTCTTGATGGTATGCTAAGGACACCGCTGGCCAATTAATGATCCACCAAGAGTGATAGCTCGGATTTCAACTATGTGTTTCTTACCATACGTAGTGGAAACAATACAAACACATATTATTTGACTTTCCCTTGAAATGGTGTGTATGTGGTAAATAAAGGGGACTGATCAAAAGACCTCAAAAGAGACATATAACAAAGGTCCATAGTTCCCAAACATCAAGCCACAATGAAAACCTATGCATGATCACTTACTTGGCATAATCCCCAGCAAACAATGAATGAAGTAAATGCTTGAGAGCCTTGAGGAGGAAATGATTGTGGGTGTGCTTATGAGCATTAGAGCATCATATTTTACTACATGCTTTTCACTCCCTAACTTATGTTTTAATGGCTCTATCAAAAGAAAACTCTTCTGTGCATTCCCGGCAAGCAAGTGTTGTCTAGAATAAATAGAATAGAGTATTACAAAGTTGTTTTATCTAGTAGATAAAGAACTTTGTGTTGATTATCTTTGCTTCACTAACACTTGCACTATGACCATGCAACCACTAAAGCTATGCTAAGTTTTCAGGTCAAGAAGTGGAGGGCTATCCAGACATACCAATCATAAGTGAACCAAAACCTTCTTGTTATTTCCGTTTAAACAATTTAGTTCCTTATGATTCGGATTTCTCTTTATGTTTCTCGAGGATGATCAAGTTTAAGCTCAGGGGAGTTGATGAGTGATATTTTTACACTCATTTCACCTTTGTTTAAAATGAGATATTTAATTTAAAAAGATATATTCTCTCTGATATTGCTACTAATGACTAATGAATGAAAAGGATACACAAATCCTCTCTTTAATGTGTTTCCAAAGGAAATGGGCTAAAAACGGAAGAAATCACATGTGGAAATGGAATGGAAGGAGAATGGAGGAAGAAGGAATCACCAGGAGGCGTCTGCGCAAAGACACAACAACAGATGGTGTTCCATATGGGCACATGCACCCATATGAGAGCCCATATGGCATGTATTTCGAGGCAGATCGTCCACCTGAACAACTTTTATTAAAGGTACCCCGTCAAAATGTCAATAGAGTGACGAGCACAGATGCTAAAACCTCTTCATCCACCTGATACGTCTCCAATGTATCTATAATTTTTTATTGTTTCATGCTATTATATTATCAGTCTTGGATGCTTTATATGCATTTTAATGCTATTTATATCATTTTTTGAGACTAACCTATTAACCCAGTGCCCAGTGCCAGTTCCTATTTTTTTTGCTTGTTTTTGACTTTTTAGAAAATTGGTATCAAACAAAGTCCAAACACGACGAAACTTTACGATGATTTTTTTCTAGACCAGAAGGGACCCAAGAAGGTTCGGGAGGAGGCCAGAACACCTACGGGAGAGCCACGAGCTCACATGGCGTGCCTTGGGGGTAGGGCGCGCTTCCTGAGCTCGTGGGACCCACGCAGCTCTGTTTGAGCTAATTCCACCTCTAGAAATTCACAAATATTCCCAAACCAATAGAGAGCCACCCAAAACACTTTTGTTGCAAGCTTTTATTCTCCCGTGACCCCATCCGGAGGCCTTTTTGGTACTCTGCCGAAGGGGGAATCGATCACGGAGGGCTTCTACATCATCTTTGCCGCCTTGCGATGATGCGTGGGTAGCTCACCATAGAGCTGTAGGTCCATAGCTAGTAGCTAGATGGCTTCTTCTCTCTCTTTGATCTTCAATACAATGTTCTGCTCAATCTTCTTGGGGTTCTATCTGATGTAATCTTCTTTTGTGGTGTGTTTGTTGGGATCCAATGAATTGTGTGTTTATGATCAGATTATTCATTAAAAGTAATTGAGTCTTTTGTGAACTTTCTTATGCATGATTGTTATAGCTTTGTATTTCTCTCTGATCTATCTGTTTGGTTTCGCCAACTAGATTGATTTATCTTCAATGGGAGAAGTGCTTTGTAACGGGTTCAATCTTGCGGTGTTCTCACTCAGTGACAGAAGGGGTAGCCAGACACGTATTGTATTGTTGCTATTAATGGTAAAAAGACGGGATTTAATCATATTGCTTGAGTTTACTTTGTCTACATCATGTCATCTTGCTTAAGACGTTACTCTGTTTGTCATGAACTTAGTACCATAGATGCATGCTGGATAGCGGTCGATTGGTGGAGTAATAGTAGTAGATGTAGGCAGGAGTCGGTCTACTTGTTACGGACATGATGCCTATATACATGATCATTGCCATGAATACGTCATAACTATGCTCTTTTCTATCAATTTCCCACCAGTAATTTGTTTGCCTATTGTATCCTAATGTTGAGAAAGAGAGTAGCCTCTAGTGAAAAGTATGGCCCCTGGGTCTACTTTAATCGTATTATAAAAAAATACCTTGCTGCAACTTATTTACTTTTATTTCGTTTAGCAATTTATCAATCTACTAATACAAGATTTGATCCTTGCAAGTAACGAGTTCAAGGGGATTGACAACTCTCTTCCCCGTGTTGGGTTCAAGTACTTGCTTCTGTGTGTGCAGGTGATGTTCACTAGGATTGGGTTGGTGCTTATTTTGGTTCGATAAACCTTGGTTCTCACAGAGGGAAATATTTATCTCCAATGTACTGCTTCACCCTTCCTCTTCGGGGAAAATCCCAACGCAGATCACAACTAGCATTGCCATCTCCATCTGCATAGCCATCTCCACCACTAATAACCCACGAGTATAGGGGATCAATTGTAGCCTTTCTCGATAAGTAAGAGTGTCAAACCCAACGAGGAGCTAAAGGTAGAACAAATATTCCCTCAAGTACTATCGACCACCGATACAACTCTACGCTCGCTTAAGGCTCGCTTTACCTAGAACAAGTATGAAACTAGAAGTACTTCGTAGGTGTGATAGGATAGGTTTGCAAGATAATAAAGAACACGTAAATAAAAGCTAGGGCTTGTTTAGATAAAGAAACAATTAAGTTAGTTTTAGTAGAGAGCTTTTTGTCACAAGAAAGTTATTTGTCCCTAGGCAAACGATAACTAGACCGGGAATCACTATTGCAATTTTATATGGGGGAGAGGCATAAGCTAACATACTTTCTCTACTTGAATCATATGCACTTATGATTGGAACTCTAGCAAGCATCTGCAACTACTAAAGATCATTGAGGTAAAACCCAACCATAGCATTAAAGTATCAAGTCCTCTTTACTCCCATACGCAACAACCTACTTACTCGGGTCTGTGCTTCTGTCACTCACGCCACCCACCATAACCGAATCATCAACATATTGCAACACCCTACATCAGGGACCCCTCACACTTGCGTGACACGGAGAGCACCATCGGACAACATCAATAATAAACATACAACTCAAACCAATCATGATCATCAATCAACCTATAGGACAAAACGGATCTACTCAAACATCATAAGATAACCATACATCATTGGGAAATAATATATAGCGTTGAGCACCATGTTTAAGTAGAGATTACAGCAGGGGAGAAGAGGTGTTACACTTGTGCATAGAGGGGGAGAGTTGGTGATGACGACGACGAAGTTGTTGGTGTAGATCGCCATCAAAATGATTGCCCCTGCGGCGGTCCGGCGCCACCGGGACAGGGGGAGAGAGCCCCCCTCCTTCTTCATCCTCCTTGACCTCCCCCTAGATGGGAGGAGGGTTTCCCCTCTAGTCCATGGCCTCCATGGCGGCGGAAGGGTGAGAGCCCCTCCGAGATTGGATCTCTCTCTCTCTCTCTCTTTATGCGTTCCTGTTTTCTAGCCCTTCACCGTTTCTTAAATTTCCGGAGATCCTTAACTCCGATTGGGCAGAAATTTCAACATGATTTTTACCCGGGTATTAGCTTTCTTGCGGCCAAAGAAGGGCACCAACCACTTGACGGAGTGGCCACAAGCCTTCCAGCCGCGCCCTGGGTAGGGGGCACGCCCTTAGGGCTTGTGGGGCCCTCGGCATCTTCTCGCATTGATTCTGCTTCCCAAAAATCACATATATTCCAAAATAATTCTCCATAAATTTTTATCGCGTTTGGACTTTGTTTGATATGGGTATTCTGCAAAACAAAAACATGCAACAAACAGGAACTAGCACTAGGCACTGGATCAATATGTTAGTCCCAAAAATAATATAAAAAATTGCCAAAAGTATATGAAAGTTGTAGAATATTGGCATGAAACAATAAAAAATTATAGATACGATGGAGACGTATCAACATCCCCAAGCTTAATTCATGCTCGTCCTCAAGTAGGTAAATGACAAAAAAAGATAATTTTTGATGTGGAATGCTACCTAGCATAATGTTGATCATACAATCTAATCATGGCATGAATATTAAGACACAAATGATTCAAAGCAATGGTTTATAATTTGACATAACAACATCAATACTCAGGCATCCAAACAAATAATCATGTCTTTCAAAATATCAATGTTAAAGAATGTTATCCCTACAAAATCGTATAGTCTTGTCATGCTCTATCTTCATCACATAAGATATTTATCATGCACAATCCCGATGACAAGCCAAGAAATTGTTTAATACTTTTAATGTTCTCAAGCTTTTTCAACCCTCACGCAATACATGAATGTGAGCCATTGATATAGCACTATATGTGGAATAGAATATGATGGTGGAGGTTGTGTGGAGAAGACAGAAAAAGAGAAAGTCTCACATCAACCGACTAATCAATGGGCTATGGAGATGTCCATCAATTGATGTCAATGCGAGGAGTAGGGATTGCCATGCAATGGATGCACTAGAGCTATAAGTGTATGAAAGCTCAAAATAAAACTAAGTGGGTGTGCATCCAACTCGCTTGCTCACAAAGGGCAATTTCAGGAAGCCCATCATTGGAATATACAAGCCAAGTTCTATAATGAAAAATTCCCACTAGTATATTAAAGTGATAACTCAAGAGACTCTCTATATGAAGAACATGGTGCTACTCTGAAGCACAAGTGTGGTAAAAGGATAGTAACATTGCCCCTTCTCTCTTTTTCTCTCATTTTTTCTCTGTTTTTGGGCGCTTTTGCCTCTCTTTTTTTGGCTCTTTGGCCTCTCTCTTTTAAGTCCGGAGTCTCATTCTGACTTGTGGGGGAATCATAGTCTCCATCATCCTTTCCTCACTGGGGCAATGCTCTAATAATGATGATGATCACACTTTATTTACTTACAACTTGACATTACAACTCGATACAACTAATACATGATGACTCTATATGAATGCCTCCGGCAGTGTACCAGGATGTGCAATGATCTAGCATAGCAAAGATATCAAAAAACGGACAAGCCATGAAATATCATGCTAGCTATCTTACGATCATGCAAAGCAATATGAAAATGAATACTCAAGTCATGTATATGATGATGATGGCAGTTGCATGGCAATATATCTCGGAATGGCTATGGAAATGCCATGATAGATAGGTATGGTGGTTGTTTTGTGGAAGATATAGGGAGGCTTATGTGTGATAGAGCGTATCATATCATGGGGTTTGGATGCACCAGCGAAGTTTGCATCAACTCTCAAGGTGAGAAAGGGCAATGCTCGGTACCGAAGAGGCTAGCAATGATGGAAGGGTGAGAGTGCGTATAATCCAAGGACTCAACATTAGTCATAAAGAACTCACATACTTATTACAAAAGTTTATTAGCCCTCGAAACAAAGTACTAATACGCATGCGCCTAGGGGGATAGGTTGGTAGGAAAATACCATCGCTCGTCCCCGACCGCCACTCATAAGGAAGACAATCAATAATAAATCATGCTCCAATTTCATAGCATAACGAGAGACTATATGTGCATGCTTCAGGAATCACAAACCTTAACACCAATATTCTTACTAAACCACAATCATTCACTAGTACCTCCCACATATTACCATCTCTATATCGCAAAACTATTGCAAGGAATCAAACATATCATATTCAGCGATCTACAAGTTTTATGTAGGATTTTATGACTAACCATGTGAATGACTAATTCCTGTTGACTCCCTAAATAGATATAAGTGAAGCAGGAGAGTTTAATTATTTCTACAAATGATTTTCCCACGCTCTAACAAATATAACTGAAGCAAAAGAGCATTCTATGAATGGCGGTTTTCTATATGTAGAGAAACAGGTAATCCAAACTTCAAATGATATAAGTGAAGCACATGAAGCATTCTATAAAGCCATACTCAAAAGATATAAGTGAAGTGAATGAAGCATTCTATAAATCAACCAAGGACTATCTCATACCATCATGGTGCATAAAATAAAAAGGAAAAATAAACACAAAAGATGCTCCAAGAATTTGCGCATTGTAACGTCCCAATTTTTAATTTGGATGTTATACATAGATCATCATATGCATATCATATTTATTATTGCATTTTGTTGTGATCCTAGAAATCTTAAGCAACTCAAGGACCCAAGGAGAGAGTTGGAGGTTTCACAAAATTCATATTTGAATTTATTTTCAAATTTGAAGAAAAGATCAATTTAATTTTATTATTTTTCTCTCCAATTATTTCCAATATTAAAAATAAATGAGAGAAGATAATATGAATTCTTCAACCTAAGAGAAATATTGGAGAAAGAATTTTAAAATCAAATAATTATTTTATTGGTATTTTATTTGCTATTTTATTTGAATTAGAAAAATATTGCATTTTTGAAAATTGCATCTTAGCCCCAAAAAATGTTCATCTTGTCCTAAATATTAGGTTTGGACGGTGAAATTTGTTTCTGGAATTTTTAGAATTTTCTTTATATTTATTTAGGATTTTTCCTCCACGGCGAAATTGTTTTAAAAAAAGTTTCGGACTGACTGGGCTGAAGCCCAATCGGCCCAGCAGCGGCCAGGCCCAGCTTCGCCCGCGCGCCCGAACCGACTCGGGACCGAAGTCCCGAGCGCCACCGCCGCCGTCCACCGGAGGAGTCCGAGCCGGACTCCTCGTCTGCATCGCTGCCGCGTGCCCCCTTCCCCAAGTCGAATCCCCCCGAGGCCTTTATAACCACGCGCCGCTGACCCCTCCTCTCCTCAACCCGCCGCTGCAAGCCGCAACCACCGCCACCAAGCACCGTCGCCGCTGCCAACCGCGTCATCGCTTGCCGCCGTCACCGCCGCCGCTCGCCCCGCGCAGCTCACGCCGCTGCCTCGCCTCGCCCCGCCGCCGCCGGAGCCGAAGCCGCCGCCGTCGAAAACCGCCGTCGTCGAAAATCGCCGTCGTCGTCGAACCGGTAAGACCGGCTGGATCTCTGTTTATTCCCAGTTTTTTATTCGGTTTAGTTAGATCGGCTTTTCTTTAGGGTTTTCCTAATTAACGAACGTTAGTTTGTTCGTTCATTTTACCGCACAGTTTTCGTCGGATTAGTTCTGTTAGCGAACGTTCGCGCCGTAGGTTTTTCTTTTTAGTTTATTTTCAGCCAGGGACCTATCTGTGAATAGTTTTCTCATGATTTAGCCCCTGATCTTAAAACTAGCATAACTTTTTACTCGTTTATCCAAATTAGATGAAACTAGCGCCTAAATCTTTGTATGATTCTGTTCTATCCGGTTAACCAACTTGAACATGATTTTGGTGCTGTAAAATTTGAGTTTAGTTCAGATTAGTAAATGATTTTGTTTCGTTCGTATTTTGAGTTTCGTTTCTCCGTTTGAGTTGATTCTTTTTGCAAATCGTAGCTGATCACTTATACCTACTATTAAGATCTAATCCACATGATAATAATTTTGTTAGGTTTTAGCCGTTTGCTTGTTTCGTGTTTGATTTGGATCTTTTCTCGGTTTTCTCATTGTTTTGTTTGAGTGATTGCTTATGTATGTTATTGTTTGTCTACGCTAGATTACCCGGAGTGCGAAGCTTGTTACTACAAATCTCTAGAGTTTGCAGATTGTCAGCAAGGCAAGTTACACTTTGGTCATACTCTTCTATACCTAGTTTTACTATGCATTAGTATTATTCCTCAAACAATTGCATGAGTAGGATTTGGGAACATGTGGTTTGGTTGTAGTGCATGAGGTAGGAACCTAATACCTTTTGATCACCCCGGGAATATATGTTATGCTTATTATTGCTTAGCCATGCTCGTAGACGGGGATTGGATCGTGATTCACACATGGAAGTTTGAGAGTTATTTAATCATGGATAATAATAAGGCGGCAACTTTAATATACATCTGGGTGGATTGGTTGAGGCACCTGGGGAACCCAGTGTTGTCTATTTTGGGAAATCCCGGAGTGCCCGTGTGATTTTTCCTACGGTTCGCCACCTAGGTTCAAAGGGATCATAATATTATTCATGATAGAAACTTCCGTGTGCAGCCACAAGCCATTATGGGCTCTAGCATAGTTGAGTAAGTTGCGTGAGCTCTTGAAGAGGTGGACTAGCAGATGTAGGGGAAAGTAGGTGTACCAGTCCGCCCGGAGTAGAGAGTAAGTGCTTCAGAAAGACTATGTCTCGATCATCCGACCATGGATGCGGTCGAGTCTTGTGGGGAAAGTGCGCAAACCTCTGTAGAGTGTATAAACCAATCATGGTTAGCCGTGTCCCGGTTATGGACATCTTGAGTATCTGGTACTTGAATTATTGATGTGATCATCACTTTACTTAATGAATTTATTGGGTTAATGATGATACTTTTAATTGGGATTTGAGTTGGGGTTACCTTCTCAAATATTGGGCAACTTGGGAGTAGTTAAATAAACTTATTCCTTTGTTGTAGGGAAAAACTAGCTTTATGCAAAATCATAAACTTACAGCCTCTACCAGCCAAATACTGCATGTAGATATAGTTCTTGCATTTCATTGTTTTACAGTATAACTCTGCCAGCATATTCAATGTGCTGACCTACATGGCTGCAACGTCTCATGTTGCAGACTACTCAGACGACGAATAAGGTGCGATAGGTCGTTGTATTGCATTTAACTATGTCATTGGAGTTGATGGACTCATTTACCTTCGAAGCTTTCACAGTTATTTAGTTTAGATGGCCTTCAGCCATTATATTTTTGTGTAATCATACTTTTTATGAGGACTCTATGTATTAACTATGTGATTGAACTCTGTTATAATTCATCGAGTACTGTGTGTGTCAGCATTACCGATCCAGGGATGACACTGATGCACAGAGGCTTGACCGTTTGAGGTCGGGTCGCTACACGCATAACATGTGATGAATAAAAATATAGCTCCAAATAAAATTACTGATGGTCGTTAGAAGAAAGAGGGGGTGCCTTCCGGGAATTCCTAAGCTTAGTTGCTTGGGAGTCCTTGAATATTACCTTGGGGTGCCTCGGGCATCCCCAAGCTTAGGCTCTTGCCACTCCTTATTCCTTCATCCATCGTGATCTCACCCAAAACTTGAAAACTTCAATCACACAAAACTTAACAAAACCCTTATGAGATCCGTTAGTATAATAAAGCAAATCACTACTTTAAGTACTGTTGTAAACCCATTCATATTTTATTTTTGCATTATAACTACTGTAATCTAACTTCACCACAACTTATATCACCGACACAATCCATAGATTCATCAAAACACGCTAAAAATGCATCAAAAACAGAATCTGTCAAAAACAGGACAGTCTGTAGCAATATGAACATTGACCATACTTCTGTAACTGCAAAAATTCTGAAGCAATAGGAAAAAATGTATATAAGTATTGTGTAGAAATTTCAGAATTTTTGCATGTTCCAGTAAAAAAAAATTCACGCACTACATCAAAAGTTTCTGCTTTTGCACCGCACAAACCAAACAAGCAATCTAATCATCCTAAAGGCAAATCTTGGCACATTATTTTTATAATACAATGGATTTGTACAAGGGGATAATTATTTTTGTTGAAAATTTTCTATAATTCAAGATTTGCAAAGTTTCCATGGGCATGAACAAAGTTCAAGGAGCTCCCCCACTTCAACGGTGCTCGTCTTTCTTACTTTCACTTTTGTTTTTGAAAAGTTTTAGGTTCCCCTCTATATTTTTTTGTTTTTAAACTTTATAAAAGCACTCAACAGAATAAAATGACTCTCTAAAACATCCGGGTTGTCTCCCTGGCAGCGCTTTCTTTAAATCCATTAAGCTAGGCATAAAGTGCTCAAGTAATAGATCCACCCGGATCCCAAGGTATATTGATAACCCACAAGTGTAGGGATCGCAACAGCTTTCGAGGGTAAAGTATTCAAACCAAATTTATTGATTCGACACAAGGGGAGCCAAAGAATATTCTTAAGTATTAGCAGTTGAATTGTCAATTCAACCACACCTAGATAACTTAGTATCTGCAGCAAAGTATTTAGTAGCAAAGTGGTATGATAATAAAGGTAACAGTGGCAAAAGTAAAGATAATAGTTTTGTAGTAATTGTAACAGTAGCAATGGAAAAGTAAATAAGAGAAACACAAGATGTGAAAAGCTCGTAGGCAATGGATCAGTGATGGATAATTATGTCGGATGCGATTCCTCATGTAATAGCTATAACATAGGGTGACACAGAACTAGCTCCAGTTCATCGATGTAATGTAGGCATGTATTCCGAATATAGTCATACGTGCTTATGGAAAAGAACTTGCATGACATCTTTTGTCCTACCCTCCTGTGGCAGCGGGGTCCTAGTTTTAATAGAGTACCGAAAAGAAGCATTAGCACATAGTGAATACATGAACTCCTCAAACTATGGTCATCACCGAGAAGTATCCCAATTATTGTCACTTCGGGGTTGTCAGATCATAACACATAATAGGTGACTATAGACTTGCAATATAGGATCAAGAACACACATATATTCATGAAAACATAACAGGTTCAGATCTGAAATCATGGCACTCGGGCCCTAGCGACAAGCATTAAGCATAGCAAAGCCATAGCAACATCAATCTCAGAACATAGTGGATATTAGGGATCAAACCCTAACAAAACTAACTTGATTACATGGTAAATCTCATCCAACCCATCACCGTCCAGCAAGCCTACGATGGAATTACTCACGCACAGCGGTGAGCATCATGAAATTGGTGATGGAGGATGGTGGATGATGATGACGGCGACGAATCCCCTCTGTGGAGCCCCGAACGGACTCTAGATCAGCCCTCCCGAGAGAGATTAGGGCTTGGCGGCGGCTCCGTATCGTAAAACATGATGAAACTTTCTCTCTGATTTTTTCTCCGTGAAACGGAATATATGGTGTTGGAGTTCAGGTCAGTGGAGCGTTAGGGGGGCCACGAGACAGGGGAGCACGCCCAAGGGGAGGGCGCGCTCCCCACCCTTGTGGACAGGGTGTGGGCCTCCTGGCCTTGATTCTTTTGCCAGTATTTTTTATATTTTCCAAAACTTATCTCCGTGCATTTTCAGGACATTTCGAGAACTTTTATTTTCTACACATAAAACAACATCATGGCAGTTATGCTGAAAATAGCGTCAGTCCAGGTTAGTTTCATTCAAATCATGCAAGTTAGAGTCCAAAACAAGGGCAAAAGTGTTTGGAAATGTAGATACGTTGGAGACGTATCAACTCCCCCAAGCTTAAACCTTTGCTTGTCCTCAAGCAATTCAGTTGATAAACTGAAAGTGATAAAGAAAAACTTTTACAAACTCTATTTGCTCTTGTTGTTGTAAATATGTAAATCCAGCATTCAAGTTTTCAGCAAGTATTATGAACTAACCATACTCACAATAACACTTAGGTCTCACAATTACTCATATCAATGGCATAATCAACTAGCGAGTAATAATAATAAAACTCAGATGACAACATTTTCTCAAAACAATCATAACATGATATAACAAAAAGGTATCTCGCTAGCCCTTTCTGAGACCGCAAAACATAAATGCAGAGCACCTTTAAAGATCAAGGACTGACTAAACATTGTAATTCATGGTAAAAGATATCCAGTCAAGTCATACCCAATATAAACCAATAGTAATGAATGCAAATGACAGTGTGCTCTCCAGCGGGTGCTTTTTAATAAGAAGGTGATGACTCAACATAAAAGTAAATAGATAGGCCCCAGAGGAAGCAGGGATTTGTAGAGGTGCCAGAGCTCGATTTTAAAATAGAGATGAATAACATTTTAAGCGGCATACTTTCACTGTCAACGCAACAACTATGAGATGGCTATATCTTCCATACTACATGCATTATAGGCAGTTCCCAAACAGAATGGTAAAAGTTTATACTCCCCCACCACCAACAAGCATCAATCCATGGCTTGCTCGAAACAACGAGTGCCTCCAACTAACAACAGCCCTGGGGGAGTTTTGTTTAATTATATTGATTTGGTTTGATCTTTTTGGATCATGGGACTGGGCATCCCGGTTACCGGCCCTTTCTCGTGAATGAGGAGCGGAGTCCACTCCTCTTGAGAATAACCCACCTAGCATGGAAGATATAGGCAGCCCTAGTTGAAACATGAGCTGCTCGAGCATACAAAACAGAATTTCATTTGAAGGTTTGGAGTTTGGCACATACAAATTTACTTGGAACGACAGGTAGATACCGCATATAGGAAGCTATGGTGGACTCATATGGAACAACTTTGGGGTTCATGGAGTTTGGATGCACAAGTAGTATTCCCGCTTATTACAGGTGAAGGCTAGCAAAAGACTGGGAAGCGACCAACTGAGAGAGCGACAATAGTCATGAACAAGCATCAAAATTAATTCACACCGAGTACAAGCATGAGTAGGATATAATCCACCATGAACATAAATATCGTGAAGGCTATGTTGATTTGTTTCAACTACATGCGTGAACATGTGCCAAGTCGAGTCACTCAATTCATTCAAAGGAGGATACCATCCCATCATACCACATCATAATCATTTTAATAGCATGTTGGCATGCAAGGTAAAACCATTATAGCTCATAGCTAATCAAGCATGGCACAAGCAACTATAATCTCTAAATGTCATTGCAAATATGTTTACTTCATAATGAGATGAATCAGGAACGATGAACTCATCATATTTACAAAAACAAGAGAGGTCGAGTTCATACCAGCTTTTCTCATCTCAATCAGTCCATCATATATCGTCATTATTGCCTTTCACTTGCACGACCGAATGGTGTGTATAATAATAATAGTGTACATGCATTGGACTAAGCTGGAATCTGCAAGCATTCAACTCAAGAGAAAAGACAAAGTAATGTGGGCTTTGAGTTAAGTAAACAATCATGCATATGAGAGCCTCTAAACAATTTCAATATGGTCTTCTACTCTCGACCCCCAAAGGAAGGAAAACAAAATAAAACTATTTACACGGGAAAGCTCCCAACAAGTAAGAAGAAGAACGAGAAATATTTTTGGGTTTTAATTTTAAGTCTACTACAAGCATGGAAATTAAACTAACTAATTTTTTTGGTTTTTCTTAAGGTTTATCAAACACACAAGAAGAAAACTAGAAAAAGAAATTTAAACTAGCATGGATAATACAATGAAAGAGTATGAGCACCGACGACTAGAATAGTGTGTGAACATGAATGTAAAGTCAGTGAGAAATACGTACTCCCCCAAGCTTAGGCTTTTGGCCTAAGTTGGTCTATTGCCACGGACCGCGGCTACTCTCCCCGGTGTACTGAGAGGTGTAATCAGGATACCACTGGCTGGTCATCTCCTTCGGATCCCACTGGTAAGATGATGCACGATAAGGGTCCAGTGAAGGTTCCGGTTCAGGCTCAGGTTCTGGAGTGGATGCTTGGCCTCGATGAGCGTACACCGCTCCCGGCGTGACAAGAAAATTATCTGCAGTCAAATCAAACAATAGAGGCGCACGCAGAATAATAGTCTCATTGTGTTTCTTATTAAATCTCAGGTTATACATAAGCATATTATCTTCGTTGTCAACAATAAACTCATGCGCTACCATGCTCCTGTAATCTAAAATGTAAGGAGGCAATATTGTCTCCTCTTTCTCATGGTGCCTAATAGGTATCTCAAAATGTCTAGCAAGACGTGCAGCACAGATACCTCCAAAGATGGGGCCTTTTGTACGATTCAGGCTTAGCCGTTTAGCAATAACGGCACCCATACTAAAACTATTATCACCAAACAAGGCATGGTGAAGAATAATAATATCAGGAACATTGAAGTTTCCACTATTTCCACGACCAATTAAGCATCTACTAGCAAATATGGCAAAGTAGCGTAAAACAGGAAAGTGTATGCTAGAGATTCTCGCATCGGAACCCTTCTTTGGATCCCCTACAGTGATAGTGTTAACAAATCCATCCACATCTTTAGGATGTGGTTCATCTAATTTTCCCTCAAAGGGTATCCTACATACCGCGCAAAAATTGCGGACATTTCCCTGAATTCATCATATAAATGAAATGATACTGAAGGCGGTGACTTCTTAGGATAATAATAAAAGTTTTGAATGAAAGTGTTGGTGAGTAAGAGATACTGATCGATCCGGTCGTGGAGGAAATCGATGAGGCCTGCATTCTCGATCAAAGAATAAAAGTCTACATAAATTCCAGCTTCTCTCAAGAAATTGTCACATGGCCATTCGCACGGCCGTACTTCCGCTATGCGAGGAAGATTATACTTGGCATTTTCCTTCTCTTTAGCTTGTTTTTCCTGGGAGCCTTGGCTAGAAGAGCCCCTCAAAAATCTCCTTAACATTTTCTGAAAATTTCTGAAATTTTAGTAACTTCAAAATAAAAGTGAATAAAACTAAACAAGATTGGTAGCAACTACTCCTACAAGTGCCTAGAGCCTATATCATGCATTAGAATTACTTGGGACCTCATAAATTTAACATGCAAGCTCAAGAACATGGTCACCTATGCAGCAAAAATTTGCAATGAATAAAGCACTAGAACAAAAACTAATTGGACCAATGGAGGAGTCACATAACAAGCAACAATCTCCCAAAGCAGTTTTGTAAATGGTGCTTTGAGCAAGGAGATCGAAAATCGCAACAAAATGAGCTAGAACTCGTGATTGAGATGGATGAGGATTTTTTTGAGAAGAAGATGGAGTGTGTGGGTGCAGGAATAAGTGGAGGGGGACCACCATGGGCCCACAAGACAAGGGGGAGTGCCCAGGGGGTGTGGGCGCGCCCTCCACTCTCGTGGCCAGGTGCTTGCCCCCTCTGCATGTTTTCAGTGCCTAAAATCTTCAAATAATCCATAAAAAATCATACTAAATTTGCAGGGCATTTGGAGCACTTTTATTTTCGGGATATTTTTTATTGCACGGATAATTCAGAAAACAGACGGATAATACTAATTTTGCTTTATTTATTCTAAATAACAGAAAGTAAAAAGAGGGTACAGAAGGTTGTGCCTTCTAGTTTCATCCATCTCATGATCATCAAAATGAATCCACTAACAAGGTTGATCAAGTCTTGTTAACAAACTCATTTTGAATAACACGGAACCGGAGAAATTTCGAATAACACTAAGTTACCTCAACGGGGATATGAACATCCCCAACAATAAGAATATCATACTTTTTCTTGATAGTAGGAAGAGGAAATTCAAAACCTCCAATAATGATAGTTGGAACTTTTCCAATAGAATTGATGCTATGAACTTGAGATTGTTTCCTCGGAAAGTGTGATGTATGCTCATTACCATTAACATGAAAAGTGACATTGCCTTTGTTGC
Source organism: Triticum aestivum (assembly GCF_018294505.1). Taxonomy (NCBI): domain Eukaryota; kingdom Viridiplantae; phylum Streptophyta; class Magnoliopsida; order Poales; family Poaceae; genus Triticum; species Triticum aestivum. Next base: position 435,324,673 of record NC_057804.1, on the reverse strand, counting down.
AATCAATAACAGCCCCTGTAGTATTCAAAAAGGGTCTACCAAGGATAATCGACATACTATCGTCCTCGGGAATATCAAGAATAATAAAGTCCGTTAAGATAGTGACATTTGCAACCACAACAGGCACATCCTCACAAATACCGACAGGTATAGCAGTTGATTTATCAGCCATTTGCAAAGATATTTCAATAGGTGTCAACTTATTCAATTCAAGTCTACGATATAAAGAGAGAGGCATAACACTAACACCGGCTCCAAGATCACATAAGGCAGTTTTAACATAATTTCGTTTAATAGAGCATGGTATAGTTGGTACCCCTGGATCACCAAGTTTCTTTGGTATTCTACCCTTAAAAGTGTAATTAGCAAGCATGGTGGAAATTTCAGCTTCCGGTATCTTTCTTTTATTTGTAATGATATCCTTCATATACTTAGCATAAGGATTTACTTTAAGCATATCAGTCAAGCGCATACGTAAGAAGATAGGTCTAATAATTTCAGCAAAGCGCTCAAAATCCTCATCATCCTTTGTCTTGGATGGTTTAGGAGGAAAAGGCATGGGTTTCTGAACCCATGGTTCTCTTTCTCTACCGTGCTTCCTAGCAACAAAATCTCTCTTATCATAACATTGATTCTTTGATTGTGGGTTATCAAGATCAACAGTAGGTTTAATCTCTACTTCATTATTTTTGCTAGGTTGAGCATCAACATGAACATTATCATTAACATTATCACTAGGTTCATGTTCATCACCTGACTGTGTTTCAGCATCAGAAATAGAAATATCATTGGGATTCTCAGGTGTGTCTACGACAGGTTCACTAGAAGCATGCAAAGTCCTATGTTTTTCTTTTTCTTCTTTTTGAAAGAACTAGGCGCCTCTAAATTATTTCTCTGAGAATCCTGCTCGATTCTTTTAGGGTGGCCTTCAAGATACAAAGGTTCCTGAGTCATTCTACCTGTTCTAGTAGACACTCTAACAGCAAGGTCGGGTTTATTATTTAATTCATCAAGCAAATCTTTTGAGCTTTAAGTACTTGCTCAGCTTGAGTAGCAACCATAGAAGCATATTTGCTAATGAGTTTAATTTCACCTTTAACTCTAGCCATATAATCACTCAAGCATCCTATCTTGAAAGCATTATTCTTTAATTCTCTACCAACATCAGCATTAAAACTTTCTTGTCTAGCCATAAAGTCATCAAATTCATCTAAGCATGGGCTATGAAATTTAGTAGAGGGAATTTCAACTTTATCATATCTATAGAGAGAATTTACCTTTACTACATGTGTCGGGTTATCAAGACAGTGTGGTTCATCAACAGGCGGTATATTAAGACCATGTATTTCTTCAATAGGTGGTAAATTCTTAACATCTTCAGCTTTTATACCTTTTTCTTTCATTGATTTCTTTGCCTCTTGCATATCTTCAGGACTGAGAAATAGAACACCTCTCTTCTTCGGAGTGGGTATAGGAATAGGCTCAGGAGTTGGCTCAATTGGTTCAGGAGTTGCCTCAGGAATTTGCACAGGAAGAGTCCAATTATTTTCATTAGTCAACATATTATTCAATAGTAATTCAGCTTCGTCGACTGTTCTTTCCCTGAATACACAACCAGCACAACTATCCAAGTGGTCCTTGGAAGCATCGGTTAGTCCATTATAAAAGATATCAAGTATTTCATTTTTATTAAGAGGATGATCAGGCAGAGCATTAAGTAATCGGAGAAGCCTCCCCCAAGCTTGTGGGAGACTCTCTTCTTTGATTTGCACAAAATTATATGTTTCCCGCAAGGTAGCTTGTTTCTTATGAGCAGGGAAATACATAGCAGAGAAGTAATAAATCATATCCTGGGGACTACGCACACAACCAAGATCAAGAGAATTAAACCAAGTCTTAGCATCACCCTTTAATGAGAACAGAAATATCTTAAGGATATAATAATAGCGAGACTTCTCATCATTAGTAAACAGGGTGGCTATATCATTCAACTTGGTAAGATGTGCCACAATAGTTTCAGATTCAACGCCATAAAAAGGATCAGATTCAACTAAAGTAATAATCTCAGGATCAACAGAGAATTCATAATCCTTATCAGTAACACAGATAGGTGAAGTAGCAAAAGCAGGGTCAGGTTTCATTCTAGCATTAAGAGATTGCTGCTTCCATTTAGCTAATAACTTTTTAAGATCATGTCTATCTTTGCAAGCAAAAATAGCTCTAGTAGCTTCCTCCTCCATAACATAACCCTCAGGAACAACAGGTAATTCATAATCAGGGGGAGAATTTTCAATAGCATCTTCAATAATTTCATTCTCTCTAACCCTAGCAAGTTGTTCATCAAGAAATTCACCTAATGGCAAAGTAGTATCACGCACAGAAGTAGTTTCATCATAAGTATCATGCATAGCAAAAGTGGCATCATCAATAACATGCGACATATCAGAATTGATAGCAGTAGCAGGTTTAGGTGTCGCAAGATTACTCAAAACAGAAGGAGAATCTAGTGCAGAGCTAGATGGCAGTTCCTTACCTCCCCTTGTAGTTGAGGGAAAAATCTTGGTTATTTCGTCTTTCAAGTTCCTCATAGTGATTAACAAATATAAATCCCAAGTGAGTCAAAGAATAGAGCTATGCTCCCCGGCAACGGCACCAGATATTAGTCTTGATAACTCACAAGTGTAGAGGATCGCAACAACTTTCGAGGGTAAAGTATTCAACCCAAATTTATTGATTCGACACAAGGGGAGCCAAAGAATATTCTTAAGTATTAGCAATTGAGTTGTCAATTCAACCACACATGGATAACTTAGTATCTGCAGCAAAGTATTTAGTAGAAAAGTGGTATGATAATAAAGGTAACAGTGGCAAAAGTAAAGATAATAGTTTTGTAGTAAATGTAACAGTAGCAATGGAAAAGTAAATAAGCGAAACACAAGATGTGAAAAGCTCATAGGCATTGGATCAGTGATGGATAATTATGTCGGATGCGATTCCTCATGTAATAGCTATAACATAGGGTGACACAGAACTAGCTCCAGTTCATCAATGTAATGTAGGCATGTATTCCGAATATAGTCATACGTGCTTATGGAAAAGAACTTGCATGACATCTTTTGGCCTACCATCCCGTGGCAGCGGGGTCCTAGCGGAAACTAGGGGATATTCATGCCTCCTTTTAATAGAGTACAGGAACAAAGCATTAGCACATAGTGAATACATGAACTCCTCAAACTATGGTCATCACCGAGAAGTATCCCGATTATTGTCACTTCGGGGTTGTCGGGTCATAACACATAATAGGTGACTATAGACTTGCAAGATAGGATCAAGAACACACATATATTCATGAAAACATAATAGGTTCAGATCTGAAATCATGGCACTCGGGCCCTAGCAACAAGCATTAAGCATAGCAAAGTCATAGCAACATCAATCTCAGAACATAGTGGATACTAGGGATCAAACCCTAACAAAACTAACTTGATTATATGGTAAATCTCATCCAACCCATCACCGTCCAGCAAGCCTACGATGGAATTACTCACGCACGGCGGCGAGCATCATGAAATTGGTGATGGAGGATGGTTGATGATGACGACAGCGACGAATCCCCCTCTCCGGAGCCCCGAATGGACTCCAGATCAGCCCTCCTGAGAGAGATTAGGGCTTGGCGGCGGCTCCATATCGTAAAACGCGATGAAACATTCTCTCTGATTTTTTTTCTCCGTGAAACGGAATATATGGAGTTGGAGTTGAGGTGGGTGGAGCGTCAGGGGGCCCACGAGACAGGGGGGCGCGCCCAGGGGGAGGGCGTGCCCCCCACCCTCATGGACAGGGTGTGGGGCCCCTGGCCTTGATTCTTTCGCCAGTATTTTTTATATTTTCCAAAACTTATCTCCGTGGATTTTCAGGACATTCCGAGAACTTTTGTTTTCTACACATAAAACAACAGCATGGCAGTTCTGCTGAAAACAGCGTCAGTCCGGGTTAGTTTCATTCAAATCATGCAAGTTAGAGTCCAAAACAAGGGCAAAAGTGTTTGGAAAAGTAGATACGTAGGAGACGTATCATATATCAAAGCCAATTTTAATTAACAATGATTTGTATTTTAGTAGTGAGCACAAAGTAATATATATATCATGCAACAATGAAGTCTAACTCTCTTCCTATGCATCGGCATGTCATAAAAGAACAACTCACACACATCAAGTAAAGGCCAATACATAGCATAAGCAGTTTCTTGCAATTGTATCGCATCGGAACCATAGAGCGGTGGAGATGTAGTTCCTCTCTCATAATAATTACAAGTAGGAGCAGCAAACACATGCATATTATATCCATCAAAAATCATCATGTGTAATGGTAAAACACAACCCATCAATATAATCCTTAATAAGCGCAAACTTCTCCGATATAGTGTAGTTGGGAGAATTCAAAAAGATAATAGGACTATCATGCGTGGGTGCAATAGCAACAATTTCACTCTTAACATAAGGAACTATTGCAAGTTTATCTCCATAAGCATCATTCAAATTGGCATATTGGCCACAAGCATAGCAAGCATCAATTTTATTAAAAAGGGATATTTCAAACGAATCCAAGGGATCATAACAATCATCATAGCATTCATCCTTCGATAGGCGCGAAGGGAAATTAAACAATGTACAAGTTGAAGATTTACTCTCATTAGAAGGTGGGCACGGGTAGCTAATCCGCTCTTCCTCCTTTTGGTCTTCGCTCTCCTCGTCATCTTTTTCATCTAATGAGCTCATAGTGCCATCAATTTTTTCTTCCATAGTTTCCTACAAAATATTAGTCTCTTCATGGACAGTGGAGACTTTCTCAATAAACTCATTAATATATGCATTATATTCATATTTCTCACAGCAATATTTAAGTGTAGAATAATTTTTAGGTCTGTAAATAGCATCATCATAATTTTCACACTTTTCAAACAAAGATCCAATTTCATAAGCACCCTTAAAAGCAACGAATTCTTCTATTTGTTCCACATCATATCAATCGTAAATACCATTAGCATAAGAATCCAAGGTTTCATTATCATTAAATTTACATGAAAAGGGATGGTGTGGAGCCTTCATCCTAGAGCAACAAGTATAATCATATCTCAAGCATAAATTCCAAGCATACCAATGCAACATTTCAATTTGATCCCATAAGAGTTTCCTTTTTGAGTCAAGCGATAATCCCTAAAGTATTCACGTTGATCCAACGTGTCTCCCATTATCAAGTTGAATGGGGTTTTCTCAGGATTATCAAAGTAGTGATTAATATTTTCCACATAACAAGCATCGAGGGTTTTAAGAGGCCCCCCATCTCCATGAGTAGCAAGTACACCTTTTTTTTGGTATTTCATGTTCTATATCCATAACTAAAGATAGAGAACAACTTAGAATAGAAAATAAAAACTACTTAGTGCTTGATAACCCATAAGTATAGGGGTTCAATTGTAGCCTTTCTCGATAAGTAAGAGTGTCAAACCCAACGAGGAGCTAAACGTAGAACAAATATTCCCTCAAGTTCTATCCACCACCGATACAACTCTACGCATGCTTAACGCTCGCTTTAGCTAGAACAAGTATGAAACTAGAAGTACTTTGATAGGATAGGTTTGCAAGATAATAAACAACACGTAAATAAAAGCAAGGGGTTGTTTAGATAAAGAAACAATTAAGTTAGTTTTAGTAGAGAGCTTTTTGTCACCAGAAAGTTATTTGTCCCTAGGCAATCGATAACTATACCGGGAATCACTATTGCAATTTTATATGAGGGAGAGGCATAAGCTAACATAATTTCTCTTCTTGGATCATATGCACTTATGATTGGAACTCTAGCCAGCATCCAAAACTACCAAAGATCATTAAGGTAAAACCCAACCATACCATTAAAGTATGAAGTCCACTTTACTCTCATACGCAACAACCTACTTACTCGAGTATGTACTTCTGTCACTCGCGCCTCCCACCATAAGTGAATCATGAACATATTGCAACACCCTACAATGGGGAGCCCTCACGCTTGTGTGACATAGAGAGCACCATAGGACAACACCAATAATAAAACATACAACTCAAACCAATCATGATCATCAATCAACCAATAGGACGAAATGGATCTACTCAAAAATCATAAGATAGCCATACATCATTGGGAAATAATATATAGCGGTGAGCACCATGTTTAAGTAGAGATTATAGCGGGGAGAAAAGGTTTTACACTGTTTCATAGAGGGGGAGAGAGTTGGTGATGATGGCGGTGAAATTGTTGGTGTGGATCACTATCACGATGATTGCCCCAGCCCGGTGGTGTTCCGGCGCCACCTGGAGAGAGGGGGGAGAGAGAGAGCCCCCCTCCTCCTTCTTCTTCCTCCTTGACCTCCCCCCTAGATGGGAGGAGGGTTTCCCCTCTGGTCCATGGCCTCCATGGCGGTGGAGGGGTGAGAGCCCCTTCGAGATTGGATCTCTCTATGTGTTTCCTTCTGTTTCTATGTTCCTATTTTCTGGCCCTTCGCCGTTTCTTAAATTCACAGAGATTCATAACTCCAATTGGGCTGGAATTTTAACACGATTTTTATCCGGATATTAGCTTTCTTGCGGCCGAAGAAGGGTACCAACCGCCTTACAGAGTGGCCACAGGCCTTCCAGCCGCGCCTTGGGCAGGGGCGCGCCCTTAGGGCTTGTGGGCCCCACAGACATCTTCTCACGTTGATTCCGCTTCCCAAAAATGACATATATTCCAAAATAATTTTCCATAAAATTTTATCGCGTTTGGACTTCGTTTGATATGGGTATTCTACGAAACAAAAAACATGCAACAAACATGAACTAGCACTGGGCACTGGATCAATATGTTAGTCCCAAAAATAATATAAAAAGTTGCCAAAAGTATATGAAAGTTGTAGAATATTGGCATGAAACAATCAAAGATTAAATATACGACAGAGACGTATCAACCACCACCATAGTGCTCTCTCATCTAGTTCATACTTGTAGTCATGCATTGCACAAGGTATCCATTGTAAGACATGTTGCAATCAATCAATCTCAAGATGTGTTCTTTAATATTTTCTTCCGGTGATCTGATCTCCAAGTGTGAGTAGTTTGGTAAAGTACGGGTCGAGGCATGAGCCTACCAACCCAAGGTATTTGTTGAGGTGATCAACGGAAGACTTTGATGTAACATCCCGTATGTGTGAAATAAAAATGTTTCGTGAAGATGTTTCTTGTCTTGTCCTTGATCTTCATTCCTGCAGGTACCCAGGATCATGGAGATCGAGCACCGGTGCTAGGAGCAAGGAGACTATGAAGTGTTATACCAAACACATGTGATAGTAAGGTTCAGTAGGGTAACATGGATCATATCCTTGGGGATAAATGAGGTGTAGTCATTAAACGCCCAAAGCTCTTGTCTGATTTCATTATCAATTAACAAGGCAACCCGGTGCGACAGATAGGGCCTGCGGTAGGACAACCGATTCTTGATGCAAGACTCATGCCGGTCAAGATGTTATTTCGACACATCCCCCACATCTATCCATAACAAGCACATCTCGATGGGTGACTTTCAGCGCACAAACTAATATCCTATTCCATCCCAGCGCAAATACAAGGTTGTAAGCATAAGACCTCATACCCGTACCTCTTTTTATTATAAGTGTTTGAATCACTACTTGCTTGTTTATCCGGTCAAAAACTGGATTTGACACTTTGACAATGCTTCAAGGGAATCTTCCTCTCGTGGGTTCGATAACCCAGGGTCACCTCTAGGGAAATAGGTGTGGGATACTCTGTTCTGTTCCAATACCGGATCAATAAAAGGAGGTATCAACTATGCAATTCCTAATGCAACAACTAGTGTTTTACCTCAATCTTTCTCTGTGATAAATAATATGTGTGAACGCTCATCTTAGTGGCTTGTTGCCATGTAGGATGAAGACTATGAAATGTAATGACATATGAAACTTAGTACAGTTTTCTAAATGAGTCAATTTGGTATGCGATAAATGGATCCAAGGGAAACCATACTTGACTCTAAGGGAAATCTCAAAAGGTTATGGGCTCATAGTCAAAATGCTCATAATTGTTGGGAAACGTTGCATGGAAAACAAAAAGTTTCTATGCACACGCAATGATCTATCCATGCAGATGCATAGCAACGAGGGGGGAGAGTGTGTCTATGTACCCTCATAGACCGTAAGCGGAAGCGTTTCACAACATAGTTGATGTAGTCGAACTTCTTCGCGCTTCAACCGATCAAGTATCGAACGCACGGCACCTCCATGTTCTGTACACGTTCAGCTCGGTGATGTCCTCCGCCTTCTTGATCCAGCAAGACGGAGAGGTAGTAGATGAGTTCCGTCAGCACAACGGCGTGGTGACGGTGATAGTGATGTGATCTCCACAGGGCTTCGCCTAAGCACTACGAAAATATGACTGAGTGAGTAAACGGTGGATGGGAGCGCTGCACATGGCTAAGACAATGTTGTTTCCTTGTGTGGTGCCCCTTCCCATGTATATATAGGTGGGAGGGGAGGAGGCAGCCCCTAGGGTGCCCCAAGAGACTTGGCGGCAGCCCTAGGGTTGCTGCCTTGCCCTGTGCCCCCCCCCCTTTCCTTATTTGGACATGAGGGGGAAAGGAAAGGGAGATGGCTGTCTTAGGGCGCCTCCCCTTTGCTTCCCTCCCTCCTTAAACACTTCCGGTGTCCAAATACCATCGTTCTATATATCAATCTTTACCTCTGGACCATTCCAGAGCTCCTCTCATGTCTATGATCTCATCCGGGACTCTGAACAACATTCAGTCACTAAATCATATAACTCATATAACACTATATCGTAAACGAATGTTAAGCGTGAGGACCCTATGGGTTCGAGACCTATGTAGACATGACCGAGACACCTCTTCGGTCAATAACCAATAGCAGAACCTGGATGCCCATATTGGTTCCTACGAAGATCTTTATCGGTCGAACCGTTATGACAACATATGTAATTCCCTTTGTCCATCGATATGTTACTTGCCGAGATTCGATCGTCGGTATCTCTATACCTGGTTCAATCTCGTTACTGGCAAGTCTCTTTACTTGTTCTGTAATACATCACCTCGTGACTAACTCCTTAGTCATTTGCTTGCAATCTTATGATGTTTATTATTAAGAGGGCCCAGAGATACCTCTTCGATACTTAGAGTGACAATTCCTAATCTTGGTCTATGCCAACTCAACAAACACCTTCGGAGATACCTGTAGAGCATCTTTATGATCACCAAGTTACGTTGTGACATTTGATAGCACACAAGGTATTCCTCCGGTATACGTGAGTTGCATAATCTCATAGTCGAAAGAATATGTATTTGACATGAAGAAAGCAACAACAATAAATTGAACGATAATTATGCTAAGCTAACGGATGGGTCTTGTCCATCACATCATTCTCCTAATGATGTGATCCCGTTATCAAATGACAACACATGTTTATGGTTAGGAAACCTTAACCATCTTTGATTAACAAGCTAGTCTAGTAGAGGCTTACTAGGGACACGGTATTTGTTTATGTATTCACACATGTATTTAGGTTTCCGATCAATACAATTATAGCATGAATAATAAACCTTTATCAAGAATAAGGAAATATAAAATAACAAGTTTATTATTGCCTCTAGGGCATATTTCCTTTAATAATGGCATATTTCTCTTGTCTTGACTAACGAATTGTCATGATGCTTATATTATAATCATGTCATGCTTTTGTGTTGACTTAAGAATGTTTGAAAGGTAACACAAGACATGTTGTCTAAAGAATTCATTTTATGAACTAAGAAAAACATTTTTTTATGATGATATCTTAAGTTTGTGAAGGTAAGTTCACTACCTTATGTAGATGAAACCACACTGACTAAACTAAGAGTTTTCTATCTCCCAATAATGACATAAAGGTCTTGGTGATGTCTCATGCATTAATTGTATGGAGAATCATCGGGACATAGGTCTAAAAGGAGTATAAGTCAGACTATGATGGCATACATTGACAGCATGCGAAAGAAACACATTATGCACTAGTACTCTGTCTCGCCTCCTACTAAAGTTGAGGGTGATAAAGTTGGACATTTTGGTGTCCTAGAAACCAATTTTAAACCGATCAGATAATGTCGATTCAAGTATGAATGTGCTCTTGTATATGATTGGGATACTTGGAAAATATGTGTTTAATCCATAATTGGACCACCGAAAAGTCACTATCAAGCTTTGTACTATATGAAGTTTATGTTACCAAAACCCTTGACATTATGTTTCACGTTGTGAAAGATAGAGTCCACGATCAAACATATGATGTTTGATTTATAAATTTTTTGGTTCCGCTTACTAAGGCTGGCCATTTACTCTTGTATTATAAGGTTCCTCGCATGGGTCAGGAAATCCTTTGGATCCTGGAAATGAGGACCGTTAAGTAAACCAACTCTCATAAAGTAACACATTATCCATTTCGAGATAGAATGGTATACTATAAGTATTGAGGTTCAATGACATTTCATTGACCATTGCAACACCTTAGTTTGCTATATTATTTTTATTAAGAGTGGACTTATGATAGTTGTGTTGGGGAACGTAGCAGAAATTCAAAATTTTCCTACGTGTCACCAAGATCTATCTATGGAGAGACTAGCAATGAGGGGAAGGAGAGTGCATCTACATACCCTTGTAGATCGCTAAGCGGAAGCGTTCAAGTGAACGGGGTTGATGGAGTCGTACTCGTCGTGATTCAGATCACCGATGATCCTAGTGCCGAACGGACAGCACCTCCGCGTTCAACCACGTACAGCTCGACGATGTCTCCCACACCTTGATCCAGCAAGGAGAGAGGGTGAGGTTGAGTAAGACTCCATCCAGCAGCAGCACAACGGCGTGGTGGTGATGGAGGAGCGTGGCAATCCTGCAGGGCTTCGCCAAGCACCTAAAGGAGAGGAGGAGGTGTCATGGGAGGGAGGGAGGCGCAAAGGGCTCAGGTATGGATGCCCTCCCTCCCCTCCACTATATATAGGGGCAGGGGAGAGGGGGGAGGCGCAGCCTTGCCCCTTCCTCCAAGGAAGGGGTGCGGCTAAGAGGGGGGGAGGAGTCCATCCTCCCCAAGGCACCTCGGAGGTGCCTTCCCCCTTTAGGACTCTCCCCTTTTTCCTATATCTTGGCGCATGGGCCTCTAGGGGCTGGTGCCCTTGGCCCATGTAGGCCAAGGCGCACCCCCTACAGCCCATGTGGCCCCCCGGGGCAGGTGGCCCCACCCGGTGGGCCCCCGGGACCCTTCCGGTGGTCCCGGTACAATACCGATGACCCCGAAACTTGTCCCGATGGCCGAAACAAGACTTCCTATATATAAATCTTTACCTCCGGACCATTCCGGAACTCCTCGTGACGTCCGGGATCTCATCCGGGACTCCGAACAACATTCGGTAACCACATACAAGCTTCCTTTATAACCCTAGCGTCATCGAACCTTAAGTGTGTGGACCCTACGGGTTCGGGAGACATGCAGACATGACCGAGACGTTCTCCGGTCAATAACCAACAGCGGGATCTGGATACCCATGTTGGCTCCCACATGTTCCACGATGATCTCATCGGATGAACCACGATGTCAAGGACTCAATCGATCCCGTATACAATTCCCTTTGTCTAGCGGTATGGTACTTGCCCGAGATTCGATCGTCGGTATACCGATACCTTGTTCAATCTCGTTACCGGCAAGTCTCTTTACTCGTTCCGTAACACATCATCCCGTGATCAACCCCTTGGTCACATTGTGCACATTATGATGATGTCCTACCGAGTGGGCCCAGAGATACCTCTCCGTTTACACGGAGTGACAAAATCCCAATCTCGATTCGTGCCAACCCAACAGACACTTTCAGAGATACCCGTAGTGTACCTTTATAGCCACCCAGTTACGTTGTGACATTTGGCACACCCAAAGCACTCCTACGGTATCCGGGAGTTGCACAATCTCATGGTCTAAGGAAATGATACTTGACATTAGAAAAGCTTTAGCATACAAACTACATGATCTTGTGCTAGGCTTAGGATTGGGTCTTGTCCATCACATCATTCTCCTAATGATGTGATCCCGTTATCAACGACATCCAATGTCCATGGTCAGGAAACCGTAACCATCTATTGATTAACGAGCTAGTCAACTAGAGGCTTACTAGGGACATGGTGTTGTCTATGTATCCACACATGTATCTGAGTTTCCTATCAATACAATTCTAGCATGGATAATAAACGATTATCATGAACAAGGAAATATAATAATAATCAATTTATTATTGCCTCTAGGGCATATTTCCAACAGTCTCCCACTTGCACTAGAGTCAATAATCTAGTTCACATCGATATGTGATTAACACTCAAGGTCACATCCCCATGTGACTAACACCCAAAGAGTCTACTAGAGTCAATAATCTAGTTCACATTTACCATGTGATTAACACTCGATGAGTTCTGGGTTTGATCATGTTATGCTTGTGAGAGAGGTTATAGTCAACGGGTCTGAACCTTTCAGATCCGTGTGTGCTTTACAAATCTCTATGTCATCTCCTAGATGCAGCTACCACGTTCTATTTGGAGCTATTCCAAATAATTGTTCTACTTGGAGCTATTCTAAATTGTTGCTCCATTATACGTATCCGGTATCTCTACTCAGAGCTATCCGGATAGGTGTTAAGCTTGCATCGACGTAACCCTTTACGACGAACCCCTTTACCACCTCCATAATCGAGAAAATTCCTTAGTCCACTAGTTACTAAGGATAACTTTGACCGCTGTCCTGTGATCCATTCTTGGATCACTCTTGTACCCCTTGACTGACTCATGGTAAAGCACACTTCAGGTGCGGTACACAGCATAGCATACTGTAGAGCCTATGTCTTAAGCATAGGGGACGACCTTCGTTCCTTTCTCTCTATTCTGCCATGGTCGAGCTTTAAGTCTTAACTTCATACCTTACAACTCAGGCAAGAACTCCTTCTTTGACTGATCCATCTTGAACACCTTCAAGATCACGTCAAGGCATGTGCTCATTTGAAAGTACTATTAAGCGTTTTGATCTATCCTTATAGATCTTGATGCTCAATGTTCAAGTAGCTTAATCCAGTTTTTCCATTGAAAACACTTTCCAGATAACCCTTTATGCTTTCCAGAAATTCTACGTCATTTCCGATCATTAATATGTCAACAACATATACTCATCAGAAATTCTATAGTGCTCCCACTCACTTCTTTGGAAATACAAGTTTCTCATAAACTTTGTATACACCCAAAATCTTTGATCATCATCAAAGCATACATTCCAACTCCGAGATGCTCACTCCAGTCCTCAGAAGGATTGCTGGAGCTTTGCATACTTATTAGCATATTTCAGGATAGACAAAACCTTCCGGTTGTATCACATACAACCTTTCCTCAAGAATCGTCGAGGAAACAATGTTTTGACATCCTATCTGCAAGATTTCATAAATAATGCAGTAATCGCTAATATAATTCCAACAGACTCTTAGCATCGCTACGAGTGAGAAAGTCTCATCGTAGTCAACTCCTTGAACTTGTCGAAAAACATCTGAACGACAAGTCGAGCTTTCGCAATGGTGACACTTACCATCATTGTCTGTCTTCCTTTCAAAATCCATCTGCACTCAACAGCCTTACGACCATCGAGTTGTTCTGCCAAAGTCTACACTTTGTTTTCATACATGGATCCTATCTCGGATTTTATGGTTTCTAACCATTTGTCAGAATTTGGGCCCACCATCGCTTCTCCATAGCTCGTAGGTTCATTGTTGTCTAGCAACATGACCTTCAAGACAGGATTACTGTACCACTCTGAAGTAGTACGTATCCTTGTCACCCTACGAGGTTCGGTAGTGACTTGATCCGAAACTTCATGATCACTATCATAAGCTTCCACTTCAATTGGTGTAGGTGCCACAGGAACAACTTCCTGTGCCCTGCTACACACTTGTTGAAGTGACGGTTCAATAACCTCATCAAGTCTCCACCATCCTCCCACTCAATTCTTTCGAGAGAAACTTTTCCTCGAGAAAGGACCCGATTCTAGAAACAATCCCTTATTGCTTTCGAATCTGAGACAGGAGGTATACCCAACTGCTTTGGGTGTCCTATGAAGATGCATTTATCCGCTTTGGGTTCGAGCTTATTAGCCTGAAACTTTTTCACATAAGCGTCGCAGCCCCAAACTTTTAAGAAATGACAGCTTAGGTTTCTCTAAACCATAGTTCATACGGTGTCATCTCATCGGAATTACGTGGTGCCCTATTTAAAGTGAATGTGGTTGTCTTTAATGCCTAACCCACAAACTATCGTGGCAGTTCGATAAGAGACATCATGGTATGCATCATATCCAATAGGGTGCAGTTATGATGTTCGGACACACCATCACACTATGGTGTTCCAGGCTGTATTAGTTGTGAAACTATTTCCACAATGTCTTAATTCTGTGCCAAACTCGTAATTCAGATATTCATCTCTATGATCATATCATAGATATTTTATCCTCTTGTCACGACGATCTTTCAACTTCACCCTGAAATTACTTGAACCTTTCAATAATTCAGACTCATGATTCATCAAGCAAATGTACTCAACATCCACTCAAATTATCTGTGAAGTAAGAACATAACAATATCCTCTACATGCCTCAGCACTCATTGGACTGTACACATCAAAATGTATTACTTCCAACAAGTTGCTATCTTGTTCCATCTTACTGAAAACGAGGCTTTTCAGTCATCTTGCCCATGTGGTATGATTTGCATGTCCCAAGTGATTCAAAATGAAGTGAGTCAAAACGGTCCATTTGCATGGAGTTTCTTCATGCATATACACCAATAGACATGGTTCGCATGTCTCAAACTTTTCAAAAACGAGTGAGCCCAAAGATCCATCAATATGGAGCTTCTTCATGCGTTTTATACCGATATGACTTACGTGGCAGTGCCACAAGTAGGTGGTACTATCATTACTATCTTTTGGCATGAACATGTGTATCACTACGATCGAGATTTAATAAACCATTCATTTTAGGTGTAAGACCATTGAAGGTATTATTCAAATAAACAGAGTAACCATTATTCTCCTTAAATGAATAACCGTATTGCGATAGACATAATCCAATCATGTCTATGCTCAACGCAAACACCAAATAACAATTATTTAGGTTTAACACCAATCTCTTTGGTAGAGGGAGCGTGCGATGCTTGATCATATCAAGCTTGGAAAAACTTCCAACACATATCGTCAGCTCACCTTTAGCTAGTCTCCGTTTATTCCGTAGCTCTTTTATTTTGAGTTACTAACACTTAGCAACCGAACCGGTATCTCATACCCTGGTGCTACTAGGAGTACTAGTAAAGTACATATTAACATAATGTATATCCAATATACTTCTATCGACCTTGCCAGCCTTCTCATCTACCAAGTATCTAGGGTAATTCCGCTCTAGTGACTATTCCCCTTATCACAGAAGCACTTAGTCTCGGGTTTGGGTTCAACCTTGGGTTTCTTCACTAGAGCAGCAGCTGATTTGCCGTTTCATGAAGTATCCCTTCTTGCCCTTGCCCTTCTTGAAACTAGTGGTTTCACCAACCATCAACAATTGATGCTCCTTCTTGATTTCTACTTTCGCAGTGTCAAACATCGCGAGTACCTCAAGGATCACCATATCTATCCCTGATATATTATAGTTCATCACGAAGCTCTAGCAGCTTGGTGGCAATGTCTTTGGAGAAACATCACTATCTCATCTGGAAGATCAACTCCCACTCGATTCAAGTGATTGTTGCACTCAGACAATCTGAGCACAAGCTCAACAATTGAGCTTTTCTCCCTTAGTTTGCAGGCTAAGAAAATCGTCGGAGGTCTTATACCTCTTGACGTGAGCACGAGCCTGAAATCCCAATTTCAGCCCTCGAAACATCTCATATGTTCCGCGACGTTTCGAAAACGTCTTTGGTGCCTCTACTTAAACCATTTAACTGAACTATCACGTAGTTATCAAAACGTGTATGTTCGATGTTCGAAACATCCACAAATGACGTTTGGGGTTCAGCACACTAAGCAGTGCATTAAGGACATAAGCGTTCTAGTGTCCGCATAATCGCTACTGTCAACTTTCAACTATATTTTCTCTAGGAACATAACTAAAACAGTAGAACTATAGCGTGAACTACGACATAATTTGCAAAAGGTCTTTTGACTATGTTCAGGATAATTAAGTTCATCTTATGAACTCCCACTCAGATAGACATCCCTCTGGTCATCTAAGTGATTACATGATCCGAGTCAACTAGGCCGTGTCCGATCATCACGTGAGACGGACTAGTCATCATCGGTGAACATCTTCATGTTGATCGTATCTACTATACGACTCATGCTCGACCTTTCGGTCTCCGTGTTCCGAGGCCATGTCTGTACATGCTAGGCTCGTCAAGTTAACCCTAAGTGTTTCGCGTGTGTAAATCTGTCTTACACCCGTTGTATGTGAACGTTAGACTCTAACACCCGATCATCACGTGGTGCTTCGAAACACGAACTGTCGCAATGGTGCACAGTTAGGGGAGAACACTTCTTGAAATTGTTGTAAGGGATCATCTTATTTACTACCGTCGTTCTAAGCAAATAAGATGTATAAACATGATAAACATCACATGCAATCAAATAGTGACATGATATGGCCATCATCACTTTGCTCCTTTTGATCTCCATCTTCGGGGCTCCATGATCATCATCGTCACCGGCATGACACCATGATCTCCATCATCATGATCTCCATCATCGTGTCTTCATGAAGTTGCCTCGCCAACTATTACTTCTACTACTATGGCTAACGGTTAGCAATAAAGTAAAGTAATTACATGACGTTTAAGTTGACACGCAGGTCACAAATAAATTAAGACAACTCCTATGGCTCCTGCCGGTTGTCATACTTATCGACATGCAAGTCGTGATTCCTATTACAAGAACATGATCAATCTCATACATCACATGTATCATTCATCACATCCTTTGGCCATATCACATCACATAGCATACCCTGCAAAAACAAGTTAGACGTCCTCTAATTGTTGTTTGCATGTTTGACGTGGCTGCTATGGGTTTCTAGCAAGAACGTTTCTTACCTACGCATGAACCACAACATGATATGCCAATTGCTATTTACCCTTCATAAGGACCCTTTTCATCGAATCCGATCCGACTAAAGTGGGAGAGACAGACACCCGCCAGCCACCTTATGCAACTAGTGCATGTTTGTCGGTGGAACCGGTCTCACGTAAGCGTACGTGTAAGGTTGGTCCGGGCTGCTTCATCCCACGATGCCGCCGAATCAAGATAAGACTAGTAACGGCAAGCATATTGAACAATATTGACGCCCACAACTACTTTGTGTTCTACTCGTGCAAAGAATCTACGCAATAGACCTAGCTCATGATGCCACTGTTGGGGAACGTAGCAGAAATTCAAAATTTTCCTACGTGTCACCAAGATCTATCTATGGAGAGACTAGCAACGAGGGGAAGGAGAGTGCATCTACATACCCTTGTAGATCGCTAAGCGGAAGCGTTCAAGTGAACGGGGTTGATGGAGTCGTACTCGTCGTGATTCAGATCACCGATGATCCTAGTGCCGAACGGACGGCACCTCCGCGTTCAACACACGTACAGCTCGACGATGTCTCCCACGCCTTGATCCAGCAAGGAGAGAGGGAGAGGTTGAGGAAGACTCCATCCAGCAGCAGCACAACGGCGTGGTGGTGATGGAGGAGCGTGGCAATCCTGCAGGGCTTCGCCAAGCACCTACGGGAGAGGAGGAGGTGTCACGGGAGGGAGGGAGGCGCCAAGGGCTCAGGTATGGATGCCCTCCCTCCCCTCCACTATATATAGGGGCAGGGGAGAGGGGGAGGCGCAGCCTTGCCCCTTCCTCCAAGGAAGGGGTGCGGCTAAGAGGGGGGGAGGAGTCCATCCTCCCCAAGGCACCTCGGAGGTGCCTTCCCCCTTTAGGACTCTCCCCTTTTTCCTATATCTTGGCGCATGGGCCTCTAGGGGCTGGTGCCCTTGGCCCATGTAGGCCAAGGCACACCCCCTACAGCCCATGTGCCCCCCCGGGGCAGGTGGCCCCACCCGGTGGGCCCCCGGGACCCTTCCGGTGGTCCCGATACAATACCGATGACCCCGAAACTTGTCCCGATGGCCGAAACAAGACTTCCTATATATAAATCTTTACCTCCGGACCATTCCGGAACTCCTCGTGACGTCCGGGATCTCATCCGGGACTCCGAACAACATTCGGTAACCACATACAAGCTTCCTTTATAACCCTAGCGTCATCGAACCTTAAGTGTGTAGACCCTACGGGTTCGGGAGACATGCAGACATGACCGAGACGTTCTCCGGTCAATAACCAACAGCGGGATCTGGATACCCATGTTGGCTCCCACATGTTCCACGATGATCTCATCGGATGAACCACGATGTCAAGGACTCAATCGATCCCGTATACAATTCCCTTTGTCTAGCGGTATGGTACTTGCCCGAGATTCGATCGTCGGTATACCGATACCTTGTTCAATCTCGTTACCGGCAAGTCTCTTTACTCGTTCCGTAACACATCATCCCGTGATCAACCCCTTGGTCACATTGTGCACATTATGATGATGTCCTACCGAGTGGGCCCAGAGATACCTCTCCGTTTACACGGAGTGACAAAATCCCAATCTTGATTCGTGCCAACCCAACAGACACTTTCAGAGATACCCGTAGTGTACCTTTATAACCACCCAGTTACGTTGTGACGTTTGGCACACCCAAAGCACTCCTACGGTATCCGGGAGTTGCACAATCTCATGGTCTAAGGAAATGATACTTGAGATTAGAAAAGCTTTAGCATACGAACTACATGATCTTGTGCTAGGCTTAGGATTGGGTCTTGTCCATCACATCATTCTCCTAATGATGTGATCCCGTTATCAACGACATCCAATGTCCATGGTCAGGAAACCGTAACCATCTATTGATTAACGAGCTAGTCAACTAGAGGCTTACTAGGGACATGGTGTTGTCTATGTATCCACACATGTATCTGAGTTTCCTATCAATACAATTCTAGCATGGATAATAAACGATTATCATGAACAAGGAAATATAATAATAATCAATTTATTATTGCCTCTAGGGCATATTTCCAACAGTCTCCCACTTGCACTAGAGTCAATAATCTAGTTCACATCGATATGTGATTAACACTCAAGGTCACATCCCCATGTGACTAACACCCAAAGAGTCTACTAGAGTCAATAATCTAGTTCACATTTACCATGTGATTAACACTCGATGAGTTCTGGGTTTGATCATGTTATGCTTGTGAGAGAGGTTATAGTCAACGGGTCTGAACCTTTCAGATCCGTGTGTGCTTTACAAATCTCTATGTCATCTCCTAGATGCAGCTACCACGTTCTATTTGGAGCTATTCCAAATAATTGTTCTACTTGGAGCTATTCTAAATTGTTGCTCCATTATACATATCCGGTATCTCTACTCAGAGCTATCCGGATAGGTGTTAAGCTTGCATCGACGTAACCCTTTACGACGAACCCCTTTACCACCTCCATAATCGAGAAAATTCCTTAGTCCACTAGTTACTAAGGATAACTTTGACCGTTGTCCTGTGATCCATTCTTGGATCACTCTTGTACCCCTTGACTGACTCATGGTAAAGCACACTTCAGGTGCGGTACACAGCATAGCATACTGTAGAGCCTATGTCTTAAGCATAGGGGACGACCTTCGTTCCTTTCTCTCTATTCTGCCATGGTCGAGCTTTAAGTCTTAACTTCATACCTTACAACTTAGGCAAGAACTCCTTCTTTGACTGATCCATCTTGAACACCTTCAAGATCACGTCAAGGCATGTGCTCATTTGAAAGTACTATTAAGCGTTTTGATCTATCCTTATAGATCTTGATGCTCAATGTTCAAGTAGCTTAATCCAGTTTTTCCATTGAAAACACTTTCCAAATAACCCTTTATGCTTTCCAGAAATTCTACGTCATTTCCGATCATTAATATGTCAACAACATATACTCATCAGAAATTCTATAGTGCTCCCACTCACTTCTTTGGAAATACAAGTTTCTCATAAACTTTGTATACACCCAAAATCTTTGATCATCATCAAAGCATACATTCCAACTCCGAGATGCTCACTCCAGTCCTCAGAAGGATTGCTGGAGCTTTGCATACTTATTAGCATATTTCAGGATAGACAAAACCTTCCGGTTGTATCACATACAACCTTTCCTCAAGAATCGTCGAGGAAACAATGTTTTGACATCCTATCTGCAAGATTTCATAAATAATGCAGTAATCGCTAATATAATTCCAACAGACTCTTAGCATCGCTACGAGTGAGAAAGTCTCATCGTAGTCAACTCCTTGAACTTGTCAAAAAACATCTGAACAACAAGTCGAGCTTTCTCAATGGTGACACTTACCATCATTGTCTGTCTTCCTTTCAAAATCCATCTGCACTCAACAGCCTTACGACCATCGAGTTGTTCTGCCAAAGTCTACACTTTGTTTTCATACATGGATCCTATCTCGGATTTTATGGTTTCTAACCATTTGTCGGAATTTGGGCCCACCATCGCTTCTCCATAGCTCGTAGGTTCATTGTTGTCTAGCAACATGACCTTCAAGACAGGATTACTGTACCACTCTGAAGTAGTACGTATCCTTGTCACCCTACGAGGTTCGGTAGTGACTTGATCCGAAACTTCATGATCACTATCATAAGCTTCCACTTCAATTGGTGTAGGTGCCACAGGAACAACTTCCTGTGCCCTGCTACACACTTGTTGAAGTGACGGTTCAATAACCTCATCAAGTCTCCACCATCCTCCCACTCAATTCTTTCGAGAGAAACTTTTCCTCGAGAAAGGACCCGATTCTAGAAACAATCCCTTATTGCTTTCGAATCTGAGACAGGAGGTATACCCAACTGTTTTGGGTGTCCTATGAAGATGCATTTATCCGCTTTGGGTTCGAGCTTATCAGCCTGAAACTTTTTCACATAAGCATCGCAGCCCCAAACTTTTAAGAAATGACAGCTTAGGTTTCTCTAAACCATAGTTCATACGGTGTCATCTCATCAGAATTACGTGGTGCCCTATTTAAAGTGAATGTGGTTGTCTTTAATGCCTAACCCACAAACTATCGTGGCAGTTCGATAAGAGACATCATGGTATGCATCATATCCAATAGGGTGCAGTTATGATGTTCGGACACACCATCACACTATGGTGTTCCAGGCTGTATTAGTTGTGAAACTATTTCCACAATGTCTTAATTCTGTGCCAAACTCGTAATTCAGATATTCATCTCTATGATCATATCATAGATATTTTATCCTCTTGTCACGACGATCTTTCAACTTCACCCTGAAATTACTTGAACCTTTCAATAATTCAGACTCATGATTCATCAAGCAAATGTACTCAACATCCACTCAAATTATCTGTGAAGTAAGAACATAACAATATCCTCTACATGCCTCAGCACTCATTGGACTGTACACATCAAAATGTATTACTTCCAACAAGTTGCTATCTTGTTCCATCTTACTGAAAACGAGGCTTTTCAGTCATCTTGCCCATGTGGTATGATTTGCATGTCCCAAGTGATTCAAAATCAAGTGAGTCAAAACGGTCCATTTGCATGGAGTTTCTTCATGCATATACACCAATAGACATGGTTCGCATGTCTCAAACTTTTCAAAAACGAGTGAGCCCAAAGATCCATCAATATGGAGCTTCTTCATGCGTTTTATACCGATATGACTTACGTGGCAGTGCCACAAGTAGGTGGTACCATCATTACTATCTTTTGGCATGAACATGTGTATCACTACGATCGAGATTTAATAAACCATTCATTTTAGGTGTAAGACCATTGAAGGTATTATTCAAATAAATAGAGTAACCATTATTCTCCTTAAATGAATAACCGTATTGCGATAGACGTAATCCAATCATGTCTATGCTCAACGCAAACACCAAATAACAATTATTTAGGTTTAACACCAATCTCTTTGGTAGAGGGAGCGTGCGATGCTTGATCATATCAAGCTTGGAAAAACTTCCAACACATATCGTCAGCTCACCTTTAGCTAGTCTCCGTTTATTCCGTAGCTCTTTTATTTTGAGTTACTAACACTTAGCAACCGAACCGGTATCTCATACCCTGGTGCTACTAGGAGTACTAGTAAAGTACATATTAACATAATGTATATCCAATATACTTCTATCGACCTTGCCAGCCTTCTCATCTACCAAGTATCTAGGGTAATTCCGCTCTAGTGACTATTCCCCTTATCACAAAAGCACTTAGTCTCGGGTTTGGGTTCAACCTTGGGTTTCTTCACTAGAGCAGCAGCTGATTTGCCGTTTCATGAAGTATCCCTTCTTGCCCTTGCCCTTCTTGAAACTAGTGGTTTCACCAACCATCAACAATTGATGCTCCTTCTTGATTTCTACTTTCGCGGTGTCAAACATCGCGAGTACCTCAAGGATCACCATATCTATCTCTGATATATTATAGTTCATCACGAAGCTCTAGCAGCTTGGTGGCAATGTCTTTGGAGAAACATCACTATCTCATCTGGAAGATCAACTCCCACTCGATTCAAGTGATTGTTGCACTCAGACAATCTGAGCACAAGCTCAACAATTGAGCTTTTCTCCCTTAGTTTGCAGGCTAAGAAAATCGTCGGAGGTCTTATACCTCTTGACGTGAGCACGAGCCTGAAATCCCAATTTCAGCCCTCGAAACATCTCATATATTCCGCGATGTTTCGAAAACGTCTTTGGTGCCTCTACTTAAACCATTTAACTGAACTATCACGTAGTTATCAAAACGTGTATGTTCGATGTTCGAAACATCCACAAATGACGTTTGGGGTTCAGCACACTAAGCAGTGCATTAAGGACATAAGTGTTCTAGTGTCCGCATAATCGCTACTGTCAACTTTCAACTATATTTTCTCTAGGAACATAACTAAAACAGTAGAACTATAGCGTGAACTACGACATAATTTGCAAAAGGTCTTTTGACTATGTTCAGGATAATTAAGTTCATCTTATGAACTCCCACTCAGATAGACATCCCTCTGGTCATCTAAGTGATTACATGATCCGAGTCAACTAGGCCGTGTCCGATCATCACGTGAGACGGACTAGTCATCATCGGTGAACATCTTCATGTTGATCGTATCTACTATACGACTCATGCTCGACCTTTCGGTCTCCGTGTTCCGAGGCCATGTCTGTACATGCTAGGCTCGTCAAGTTAACCCTAAGTGTTTCGCGTGTGTAAATCTGTCTTACACCCGTTGTATGTGAATGTTAGAATCTAACACCCGATCATCACGTGGTGCTTCGAAACACGAACTGTCACAGCGGTGCACAGTTAGGGGAGAACACTTCTTGAAATTGTTGTAAGGGATCATCTTATTTACTACCGTCGTTCTAAGCAAATAAGATGTATAAACATGATAAACATCACATGCAATCAAATAGTGACATGATATGGCCATCATCACTTTGCTCCTTTTGATCTCCATCTTCGGGGCTCCATGATCATCATCGTCACCGGCATGACACCATGATCTCCATCATCATGATCTCCATCATCGTGTCTTCATGAAGTTGCCTCGCCAACTATTACTTCTACTACTATGGCTAACGGTTAGCAATAAAGTAAAGTAATTACATGACGTTTAAGTTGACACGCGGGTCACAAATAAATTAAGACAACTCCTATGGCTCCTGCCGGTTGTCATACTTATCGACATGCAAGTCGTGATTCCTATTACAAGAACATGATCAATCTCATACATCACATATATCATTCATCACATCCTTTGGCCATATCACATCACATAGCATACCCTGCAAAAACAAGTTAGACGTCCTCTAATTGTTGTTTGCATGTTTTACGTGGCTGCTATGGGTTTCTAGCAAGAACGTTTCTTACCTACGCATGAACCACAACGTGATATGCCAATTGCTATTTACCCTTCATAAGGACCCTTTTCATCGAATCCGATCCGACTAAAGTGGGAGAGACAGGCACCCGCCAGCCACCTTATGCAACTAGTGCATGTTTGTCGGTGGAACCGGTCTCACGTAAGCGTACGTGTAAGGTTGGTCCGGGCCGCTTCATCCCACGATGCCGCCGAATCAAGATAAGACTAGTAACAGCAAGCATATTGAACAATATCGACGCCCACAACTACTTTGTGTTCTACTCGTGCAAAGAATCTACGCAATAGACCTAGCTCATGATGCCACTGTTGGGGAACGTAGCAGAAATTTAAAATTTTCCTACGTGTCACCAAGATCTATCTATGGAGAGACTAGCAACGAGGGGAAGGAGAGTGCATCTACATACCCTTGTAGATCGCTAAGCGGAAGCGTTCAAGTGAACGGGGTTGATGGAGTCGTACTCGTCGTGATTCAGATCACCGATGATCCTAGTGCCGAACGGACGGCACCTCCGCGTTCAACACACGTACAGCTCGACGATGTCTCCCACGCCTTGATCCAGCAAGGAGAGAGGGAGAGGTTGAGGAAGACTCCATCCAGCAGCAGCACAACGGCGTGGTGGTGATGGAGGAGCGTGGCAATCCTGCAGGGCTTCGCCAAGCACCTACGGGAGAGGAGGAGGTGTCACGGGAGGGAGGGAGGCGCCAAGGGCTCAGGTATGGATGCCCTCCCTCCCCTCCACTATATATAGGGGCAGGGGAGAGGGGGGAGGCGCAGCCTTGCCCCTTCCTCCAAGGAAGGGGTGCGGCTAAGAGGGGGGGAGGAGTCCATCCTCCCCAAGGCACCTCGGAGGTGCCTTCCCCCTTTAGGACTCTCCCCTTTTTCCTATATCTTGGCGCATGGGCCTCTAGGGGCTGGTGCCCTTGGCCCATGTAGGCCAAGGCGCACCCCCTACAGCCCATGTGGCCCCCCGGGGCAGGTGGCCCCACCCGGTGGGCCCCCGGGACCCTTCCGGTGGTCCCGGTACAATACCGATGACCCCGAAACTTGTCCCGATGGCCGAAACAAGACTTCCTATATATAAATCTTTACCTCCGGACCATTCCGGAACTCCTCGTGACGTCCGGGATCTCATCCGGGACTCCGAACAACATTCGGTAACCACATACAAGCTTCCTTTATAACCCTAGCGTCATCGAACCTTAAGTGTGTAGACCCTACGGGTTCGGGAGACATGCAGACATGACCGAGACGTTCTCCGGTCAATAACCAACAGCGGGATCTGGATACCCATGTTGGCTCCCACATGTTCCACGATGATCTCATCGGATGAACCACGATGTCAAGGACTCAATCGATCCCGTATACAATTCCCTTTGTCTAGCGGTATGGTACTTGCCCGAGATTCGATCGTCGGTATACCGATACCTTGTTCAATCTCGTTACCGGCAAGTCTCTTTACTCGTTCCGTAACACATCATCCCGTGATCAACCCCTTGGTCACATTGTGCACATTATGATGATGTCCTACCGAGTGGGCCCAGAGATACCTCTCCGTTTACACGGAGTGACAAAATCCCAATCTCGATTCGTGCCAACCCAACAGACACTTTCAGAGATACCCGTAGTGTACCTTTATAGCCACCCAGTTACGTTGTGACATTTGGCACACCCAAAGCACTCCTACGGTATCCGGGAGTTGCACAATCTCATGGTCTAAGGAAATGATACTTGACATTAGAAAAGCTTTAGCATACAAACTACATGATCTTGTGCTAGGCTTAGGATTGGGTCTTGTCCATCACATCATTCTCCTAATGATGTGATCCCGTTATCAACGACATCCAATGTCCATGGTCAGGAAACCGTAACCATCTATTGATTAACGAGCTAGTCAACTAGAGGCTTACTAGGGACATGGTGTTGTCTATGTATCCACACATGTATCTGAGTTTCCTATCAATACAATTCTAGCATGGATAATAAACGATTATCATGAACAAGGAAATATAATAATGATCAATTTATTATTGCCTCTAGGGCATATTTCCAACAAGTTGTTAACATAATAATCAAGGTATAGAATGTTAAAGTTGATGTCTAGTTGCAACAAACCGAGAGAGAAAGGGGGAGATGAAACCTCCAACTTCAGTGCCTTGATCGGGGGCACTGAACATGTGACTTGGTCTTGGTCCCACCTCCCTAGAATGTAGTATAAAATGATCTTCATGGTACAGTAGGTTCCACCCCTAATGTTCGATCCTAGTGAGGTGCTAAAGGAGACGATGGTCGTCTACCACCGACGGCCACCACAAGTCCAGTGTCAAGTGCCGACGACAACCCTGTTGCGATCTACGCCTCTGTTGCCCACATCTTGTCGCAGCTAGAGATCCCAAGTGCAGCCATGGGCTACACCAAGCCCGCATCATGCACGCACATGACTTTACTCGGTACCCATAAGTCCTCATGAATCCCTCCTTGTTTTTTAGGGAAGACCATCATGGTTAACTTTGTTGAATAAACATACGTTTACATCGTCTACAAGCTTACTGACAATATAGTCAGGAGGCTCGTCCAACCAACTAAAAGAGGAATTATTACAATAACTTAGCTAGCACATGAGCCATTTGATTAAAATAAAATAAAACAGTACTTAAAAATGACCTTCCAGGTCGTAGTACCTATATTCACACACTCTACATATAGTGCTGCAGCTTCATCCGACCATAATGTGTGACCAGTGCAAAAATTAATGAATTGAAGGAATCTGACTACACCTTGATCCGATTAAAGCCAAGAGAGTTAGCAAGGGCCAACCTATCGTGGATTTGTCATGGCAGATGTCCTAGTGTGAGGACTTAGTCGTGAGGCCAACGCATCTATGTGATAGCTTGAGAGGGGTTGAGCGGAATCGAGAAACGCAACACAAGACAAGGGTTTAGACAGCTTCGGGCCCCGGGAAACATCATCCGGTAATAGCCCTACATGTTGTTTGTGGCTAGGTCTCATTATCATCACGAGAGAGTTGCCTGTAAACCGGCTCTTTGTGTCTATACCTAGAGATTATTTTCCCTCTTGCCTGTCCCTCTTTGGGGAGCCCTGCCCCTCCTTATATAAGTTGAAGGGGCGGGTTACATGACTAGTCCTAGTAGGATTAGGATTACTCTATTACAAGTGGAGTCCTAGTCTTGCTTACTTTGTAAGGGAATATTTCTTATGCTTTTCTCTTAAACCGGCCCACCATAACATGAGCCGGCCTTCCATAAACCGCCTTCCGGGCCACCGGGTCTTGTCGTTCCTCTGACCCGCTCGCCGGGTTACCCATGAGTCACCAGGGTCGGCGAGTTACTTAGTGAGTCCTCTAGTGAGGGCAGGTCATTAGTGAGTCGTCAAGTCCGGTCGGGTTACGCCGCGGGGTATATCCCCGACATTAGCCCCCGTTTAATTTGGATTATCCATGTTAAACTGATCTGCAACATAAACACAAGAACAAATTTGGCGGGTTGTGCTCCGGTTTAAATATTCTTATCAACCGGCACTTGATCATCCTTAAGTCCTTGTCATTTCTTCCTTCTGAAAAATCCGAGTCAATAGACCAGCTTCATAATCAATTTGCTTGCAGAAGATATTTTGTAAATAAAGAATCCATTTGAATCGGCCTTCAATGCTCTGATTTGACAAAAATATTGGTCTTCAAATATTCAACTGATATCAACTGGTTTGAAAATGTAGAACTTGCCGATTTATCATTGCCAAAATTGTCGGGTTATAAAAACTGATGATCTCGGGTCATGACCATTTATATACGCGGGGTTATGATTGTTGCCAACGCCAGGTCACACAATTAATCTTCCTGATTTACCCAAAACTGAGAATTTAAAGATGTTCCTCCTTTATATGCATATTACCTGTAGCCCCAAAGTCTTAAAAGGAGAACATAGTGATAGCTTAAGACTTGTTTCAATATAAATGTTGCAACCTTGAAGAAATCCAGATTATTCATCTCAGTCACTAGTCACAACTGAATATTCCACATATGTAGCCCCCAAGTGCCAGGTTGTTGTGCTTGCAGCAACCTAGGACTTGTAATTGCCTTATATTCATAAAAACTTCAACCAGTGTAGCCCCCAAGGGCCGGCTCGGTAAGATAATTCTGAGCTGGGAGTTCGTATATAATTTATTAATAATAACACCATATGAGTAATCTCCACCATGGGGCTTGAACCTATGTCCATAAGGTTAAGAGCGTTTTGCTTTACCAACTGAGCAGTGGACCCTTGAATGTAATGGATTAAGACTTGAGTACCTTGAATTGTTAACAGGAGCAATTGGTAGCCCCCAAGGACCGACTCATTATGATGTGATGAACCGGGTCTTCAATAAGGCCAATAAAAATGACTTTGCATTAGCCCCCCAAGTACCATGGTGCATGCTGGCAGTGACATGGGACTTGCACATTTGATGTAATCTCAATTTGAATAATGTAGCCCCCAAGTGCCGGGTTGTAAGCCTGCAGCGACTCGGGACTATTCCTTTGTAGAATAAATCATACCCATTGATAAAATAATATCCATTGCATTGAAGTGACTTTGAAAACCTCAATCATAATATTGGTTCTTGATAACCATAATAAAAATCCAGCCATGTTGGCTATTTAAATATTTGAATAATATAACCCGGTTTGAAAACCGGTTCCAGTGATATTGATCACACTGTTGGTTTACCAAGCCAGTGTAGTAAGGGTAAGAACCCCAATCTTGAGTACTGATAACTCCTCCCATATTTTGCCGGTTTATGATAAAACCGTACCGGGTTGTAATAAACACCGGATTATCCACATAATACTGGCGACTTGTAGTTGAAACTAGGCCGGGTTAAGAAACACCGGTTTATCATAAAGTGTTGTAAACCTCAAAAAGAGAAAAATTATCGAATAAAATCACGGGAAGACGCGAGGCTTTTCATGGGCTGCCAGGCCACTGAGTTAAACCATTTTACAAAGCCTTTTAAGATGGACCTCAGATTAACCAATCGTCGTTTTAACTTTGACAAGTTTAGGGTCTATATAAGATTGACTTGCCAAACGTTCGGTGGGGCATACCGGGATTACCTGGACGGGGTGGCTTACTTAAAAAAGGCAGGATAACCCGGGGTTTTAGGTGAATACACCTGGCTTCCAAGCCTGGCTTGATAGCCTATTACAAGGGTTAAAACTCTTTGTTGCTGTGCAACAAAAGAGCCCCCAGGTAACATTTTGAGTTGTGCTCAGTGGGTGCTTATGTTTGAGTTGTGTTGTGCAACACTCTCTTTGGCCCCTCATGATAATATTGGCTTGATAGCCGGATTACCGAAGTAACCAGAGTTGTGCTCTTATGATAATATTGGCTTGATAGCCGGATCAATGGGTAACCAGAACTCTGCTTTATAAACAGAAGCCCCCAAGTGATATATTTCCGAGTTGTGCTCGCCGGGTGCCTATGTTTGAGTTGTGCTTTGCAACAGACTCTCTTTGGCCCCTGTTGACTTTTCTGAGAACTCGAACTTTGCGAGAGATATTTCTTCTTGAACCGGATGTTAAACCGGATATTGAGAGCTTCAAAGCTTTGTGGGAGACATCTTTCCCTTGAACCGGATTTTAAACCGGAATCTTCATTTTCAGCCGGAAATTTTCTGGCGGCCTTTAAACTCGAACTTGCGAGAAGTTAATTCTTTTTTGAACCGGAAATTTTTAAACCGGATTTGAGAGCTTCAGAGCTTTGTGGGAGACAGATTCCCTTGAACCGGATTGTAAACCGGATATTTGAGAGCTTCAGTGAGACTGACTTCCCTTGAGCCTGATTGTAAACCGGATTCCTTTCTGATGACCCGAAACTTCTTCATTGAACCGGGATTTTGTAACTGTCATATACTTTCTAAGCCGGAAATTTTCTGACGGCCTTTAAATTTTTATCAATATAACAGTAGCCTCCAGGACCGGGTTATCTTTCCCTCCATCGTCCTGGGGTTCTTAAACTTGCTGAAACTGGCGAGATTTGCTGAGTCATATCATCGTAACCCCCGAGACTTAAGATGACTCAAAGAGTTGTCTTGAGATTCTTCATATTTGATCATAGCATAAGAGTTGTATTGTTGGCGTTGATAATGCGATGCGCAGCCATAGAAGGTTGAGGTGACTGTGGCGGGTTATAAAAGATCCCGTATGAGCCGTGTCAGCAACTCGACCAATGGTTCCTTCCAACTGGCTGTTTGAAGTTAACCAAACTGTAGCAGCGGCGACTTGTGCGCCTGCCCATTGATCCATCCAGTACAGACGGCGGTTGATAATAATTTGCCTCCAATTTAAAAGAAAACCGGGCTACCCGAGCAGTGACTGGCTTTATACTCAATAAACAGCTCATACAGACAGGTGCAGACGGCAGTTGATAATATAAACCAGTCCACATGGCGGCGGTTCGCACACATCCATTGGACAACCCATCTCTCGTAGCCATCACTTCAGTGGTAATCGTGTCAGCTGCAAATGGAAGGAACTTGCATTGTGTCGGGACAAATTTCCCCTATCATCTATGAGAATGTCAGCTGCTGCATCAATCCCTTCATTTGAAAATAAAGCCGCATCGACATTTTATTTAGTCTTAATTTTTGCACTGGTCACGGACCCCTCTTTGTAAATCATGTCTAATGCAAGCTAGGCTAATGATCCTATTACGGTATTTCTAAAGAATAATGTCTAACACTAATATGTCAAAAACACATGAAACACCCGAACCAACCTGAAGGAGTTAGATGGTTAGGAGTACAGTGATATCCTTAATCCACCAGAGTTTAAGTTCTAAACTTGACACCGATGCTCGCATTTTTTTGATTTATTTCAATCCTTCCGGCGATATGCTTTGAGTAGGAGACGTTCCCGCTAACTGCAAAGACGTGTTTGGCGACTTAGTCAATCTCAAGATGATATGACGGCTCAGTCTCTCTCATAGGTGATTGTAGGGGTGGAATTTGCGTGCGTTTATAAGGGTGAGTATAATGTCCTACTGTTTTCAAAAAAGAAAAGAAAAAACACACAGGGACAGTCTACAGCATTTTTGCCTTGGGTTCTTCGATAAATGATTTGGGGATCAAAGCACCACTCACATTCAGGAATCAGGACAGAGTTGTGTACAAAAGGATCATTCATTTATACCCGATCACAGACTGTTTGATTCAGTTACATTCTTAGGGGAGGCAGCCCAGTGGGCGTATACATTACACATCAAGAACTAGTAATCTTTACTATGAAACGGGG
The DNA here is from genome assembly GCF_018294505.1 of Triticum aestivum. Taxonomy (NCBI): domain Eukaryota; kingdom Viridiplantae; phylum Streptophyta; class Magnoliopsida; order Poales; family Poaceae; genus Triticum; species Triticum aestivum. The sequence goes on along the minus strand of NC_057804.1, from coordinate 435,293,263 downwards.
GGTTGCGCCGGCTGCTGCGCGCTGCGTGATCTACTAATGTTTTCACGCGGATGGGAGCACCTTCTTGACGATCTCGTCGCTGAGCGACACGATCTGCGCGTCCAGCGCCTTGATGGCCTCCTCCTTCTGCCCCTCGAGGCTGGCGAGCGCCTCCACGAGCTCTGCCTCCACGCGGCGGCGGCCCTCGTCCAGCTTCGCCTCCAGCTCCTTGGTCGTCTCCTTCTTCATCTTATTGAGCGCCGCCGCGATCTCCGCGCGCGCCGCCTTGAGAATGGCCTGGGCCTGCTCCTCCAGCTGCCGCACCTCCTCGGAGGCGTCCTTGACGCCGCCGAGCTCCGCGCGGATCTTGGCGTCCCGCTCGTCCATGAACTTGCCCAGCGGCGAGAAGTAGAGCTTGTCCAGCGCAACCATCAGCAGCAGGAACTCAATCGTGATCGCCGGGAGCGTCAGGTTGAAGTCGAACAGAGCCGCCTTCTCCATCTCCACGGCCAGCGCCGGGAGAGGCGCGGAGGCGACGGCCGCCGCCGCCGCCGTCGCGGCGAGCCCCGGGAGCTGCTTGAGGAAGGACCGAGGCTGCGGCCTGGGCGGCGGTGCGGAGCTGGAGGAGGCCGCGGGCTTGAGGAGCGCTCGGCGCGGGGAGCAGGAGGTGGTGGCTGCAGCCATCATAGCCGTCGCCATGGGTGGGTGAGCGGGAGGAGGAAGAGGCGCGGTGGTGAGTCGGGTTGTGGCCGTGTGGTGGGGAGAGGGGAGGCGGGCGGCTATCTATCCGAACGGGGTGGCCTGTGGTTTGCCAACCAACGGAGGCCACACGCTGCCGCTCGCGCTTGCTGCCACTAACGCCTGCCGATATTATAACCTGTTTTGGGGCGTCGGCAAGGGCCCATGACCCAATGTCAGGCTTTTAATCAGTTGGGCCTGTCTATGTTTTTTTTTTTGGAGGGGCTTTCTCAAACAAGAATAAGCAGACATTAATTATTATTCCTCGAAAAGAAACAGACATCAAGTATTAGAAAAAAAACACTCTTTTTGTTCATTCATGACGCCATTTCTTCTTGAGATGCATCTAGGAATTGGTTGGCAAAGATGTTCATGACTTCAGTCTAGGAAAATGTGGCTAAGGACTCGTTGTCTACTGTCATGGCAGCACTGGGCATGAAATCATAGGCTTGTGTACCGGTAATCCTATGGATGATTTGGTACGCACGACGACGAGTGATTCGCGATGGTGAATACTAGAGTCCAATAACAGAAAACATCTTTATGGATAATTTTATTCGGGCGTTGAGCTTGCCGAATAGAGCACCAACAAACCTATCCAGAGGAGCATGCCACCAGACACCCTTGCTGGTTAGCCCCACCGTGGAGTGTGTAACAAATAATGTTAACACAAGGGCGAAGAAGAATGGAGGAACAGAAGCCATCAGAGCTGTTTGCATTTTCTAAACAAATTTATTCTTGGGAGCCTTGACGGTTTCTTTTGAGGGGGCTCTGGTCCGACGAAGCTGGAGGAATTGGCGCGTTGGGAGGCGCTCGCTCTCGCCACTGATCTCAGTATCCACTAGGTCTGCATCGCCTCACACTGCATGGAGGTTGTCAACAACCTCGAGCATCCTTTCCTAGGGTTTTTGTAGTACGCTGTTGACGGAGATCAAGGGAAAGTCGACCCAGTTCATGTGGGCGGCCTTCTGACATGAATCTAAGAGTTCGAATAAGGGAGCTCACAACCGTGCGCAATCTGCAACTTCTTCTCATCTAGTTTTTTGCGTGTGGTTTGATCTACCGACCAGTGGCTTTTATATACATATTGCTATGAATATCTTTGAAGAATAATAAAGCAGGCTGTTTTGAACAAACGAATTCATGTTTTTACTTGATTCCGCCCTACTGAACCTCCACGACATAAAAAAGAACCTCCTATTTTAGATTCAGCATTGAGACGGCTTTATGTCCTAATCTAAATGAGTTTCCTAGAGAAACTCCTCTAATCAACCACCCCTTGCTATTTTTTTGTGGTAACTGCAGTGAGTTTTTATTTCTCAATAATAGGGTTACAATCGGCTCGCACGAGTCATGCAATGCACCAAGGGACATGGCACAACCAACAAAAGTTACGGCCATGGGATCTACCAAAATTAGGTAGGTAGTCGGCAACCCTATTTTATTCACGATCACTTTTCTTAGGATAAATTCACGGCCTTCGAGAAGTCTTCCGATTTTGAAAAGGCGTCCATAGCTGGACCAATCGAGGTTGGAATTTGATACAACATGTAGTGCACATTGAATTCATGCACCATTCAGTTACTCTAAAACCTTAAACTGATGAAGAGATGCAGGCGACATATTTCAACATCTTAGGCATGCAATAATATTTGGTTCATTAGACCATTGGAACGTGAGGGCTAATGTGCATCGTTGCAATTGAATAGATAGCGACAGGCTCCAAAGACAACCTCACTGGCGAAGTTCCGTAAAATCATGCCAATGATTGCGCTGCCATCTTCGGATATAAATGAATCGTCCATCGCAAGGGCCACCCATCCGCTCTAGTGGCGAGAGCGGCATTGCCGTCGTTGGTGCATTTGGCATAAACATAAACATCTTGAATTCTGACGTTCAAATGAAAGTGATGTCGAGCGGATAGGAACATTTGGTTCCTGGGTGTATATACACCCTGTACACAAAAGCAAAAAGCAATTACAAAGAAGCTAAAAAATTCAAAACTTTTTTGAAATAAATTTGACCTTCTGTTTTATTCGTATAAAAAGTTTGGCCAAGGAAAAAATTCCATGGTATTGTTCCTGGAAAAAATCAACACTATATAGAGGTTACTATTTACACTTTTTGTCATTGTATTTATTTTTTCCTGATGTTGATGAGAATTTTTTCCTTCACGGAACTTTTTATATGAGTACAACAGAAGTTTATTTCAAAAAAGTGTCAGATTTTTTGACTTTTTTAAGTTACTAAATTATTTTTCTCATATCAAGTGACAAGTGTATATACACCTGAAAGCCAAATATATTTCCCTGTCGAACTATCAAAAGTTTAACACTCATTTGCTAGCAAACACAAATCCCGGTCGCTCCATGCAACAGGTTAGGCAGATAGCCTGTCCTGGTCTGGCCGGAGAGCTCTGCCCCTTTATGCCCGGTGGTTCAGTCAGAAAAAAGCTAGTGGCTGCATGAGCTCGATCGAATAGAGAGGATCCAATGGAATGTACCATCTCAGACAATAAGAAGGAAGGTTTGCTATTTGCGTTTGTGGCTCGCCAAGGGCCAAGACAGAGCATAAATCAGTTATTCTTGTGCTCCATGTGGAATGTCTCAGTGAGTTCAACAGCAACACCTCAGGTAAAACAAAGCAAAGCTAGAGATATCCAAGGAACAAAATCTCTTCATATCTGGCATCGAATGCGTCAACGTTTTGCTGTTGCAATGATACAATCAATACTCGTCGGTGCTACTCTGCTCTGAGACACTTTTACTTTGTTATTATGCTGTAACATTGCACCACGTATACCTAAGTTTTGCTTGCACCCGCAAAATGTATACCTGTGCTGAATGAAGATCAGGAAAGCCTGCCGAGGAGGACCATTATTCCTGTCCTGCAGCACTTCCAAAGCGGGGAAGCGATAGGGAGGCCACCGGCAAGAAAGGTAGCTCCTCCGGAATAGTCGATCGGCCTCGGAGCATATGCCGTCTGAAGATCCATATCCCGAAGCCGAACGCGCGGTATATAAGCATGGTTCAGGGTGTGTTCATCGGCGACGAGTGCAAAGAACTTCAGAAACCATCAGTATATCCATGTGCGTGGCGTGTGAATCCCAGGGCGCTTCTCCTTTGGCACGGAGGCATACTTGTACTGATGGTCGGAGTTGGCCAGGTGAAGAAGCTCCAGGCCGTGTCGCGCGTGCCAAAGGAGAATTGCCCTGCGATTCACCTCGGCTGCTCTACGATGCTGATCTGTGCCTTTGACCCAACTGCGTGTACGATGCGTCCACAAGGCAAATCCGGCAATTCAAGTAAGTTCAGGTGCTCATGCTTGTGTTTCTCCGTGATAATTAACTGGCGTACTTTTTGCAGACCATGCAGCCTCGTAGGTGCATATTGCAGCTTACCCCGTCTTTAAAAAAAATATTATGAAAATTCATTAGGAATACAAGGCACTCCAAACATAATAAAAACTACAATGAGGTCTCTAGACATTGAACGGCCACTATCGCGGCCGACGCGTCACTGTCGCCGCTCCCCTACCGGAGCCGGCTTGATCTTGTCAATGACAACGGGAAAGTTTCCGTGCACATGCCCCTAAGGACTAGCGCCCTGGAGCCGGAGTCGTCGTCTTTAAACCGTTAAATAAATCTAAAACAACTGATACCAAATCTCGTCGCCGCACACGCATGACGAGAAACCCTAACATCGCCACCCCAAGGAGACAGTTGGAGTCTATGTCAGAGCTCTCGACTACGTCTAGATGGACGAAGTTGAGAAGGATCGGAGCGTGGAAGACAAATTCGAAGAACAAGCGAAGCGATCGGCCGCATTGCTGCACCTATGAGAACTAAAAAAAACTGACCTAAACTACTAGCCAGAGAGAAAGCACCGACATTTCCCTCCCCGTCACTGCTGTTAGCGTTCATACATAAGATTTATATATTTGATTATGTATAGTTATTGTAAAAATATTTATTGAATATAAGTAGAATAATAAATAAAATATTCTCATGCATGATTGAATATTGTGGCGGGTCTTTCTTCATGCATTATTTTCATGTTGAAGACCCAAGGTGGGTCTATACCATTCACAATTGTTTGGTAAGGTGACATGCTTGCATATTGAGTTAAATATTGACTCTCTTATGTATATATGATTAGTTAGAACCTTACATTTATTTTTAGGGAATATTTATAATTTCCAAAAAAAAACTTTATAATATTGTTATATGTATTTTATTCAATATTCTGGCTGGGATTTTTTCTTAAGTCCTAAATATTGTATTGGATTTTTGTAAAATTTCCAAATTAAAATGATTTAATTTTTGAATCACATTCAATCTAATATCAAGGAAAAAAGGAAATTCAAAAACTATTCTAAACCTAATCCTAAGCCCATCCAGCTCAATCGATCCAACCATTTGCCGCATGGGGCACATCCCAGCAGTAGCAAACAACAGCCCGGGGCCCAACCATTACATCTATCTCTATTTTTCTCTTCTCCTACAACCACTTGGGCCAAGGCCCTGTCGAGCTAACCCAGGCGCATAACCAAGCCACGGGCTCTAGTGCCCTTCCGTCATTTCTTTTTTTATGTTTTAGCCTTGCGACCACTCTCCCTCTCGAAATCCAAGGATTTTGATCCTTTATAAGGTGTCGGTGGAGTCCCATAAGCAACATCCACCGAACCGTGGTTGACAATATTTGATCGTCTTCGAGCCCCTCAACTTCTACTCTTGATTAATAAAAACATTCTTAACAAATGCTTTCGCACTAGTTCGTCTTTCATAAATAAAAAAATATCACCTATGACTTAAAGTACAAATGCCCTTGATTGGCCTTATTAATCATTACTCTCATCCCTAAGGTGAATACTATAAGATCCGAATCCTATGATGTTATCCATCTTAATGTTTAATGTATTCCAAAGCAATGCCTTGATTCGAAAGTGTCGAGTAGTCTTTCGCCCCCTATATCAAGTCAGATGAACAATTTGCACTTAAATATCGCTTGGATCCTTCGGGGAAAGTTTGTCTCCGGACGACCGGCTGAATTTTGTGCCGGTTACCTCGACACGCCACCTGTCGCAGCGGGGCCATGCACCGCCACCTCCTCCTCCTTATCTCTTTGTCATGGTCACACCCCTTGAAATCCCCTATATTCCATTCCCATATCTTCACTTCTCCCTTTTCCATGCCAACGACCATCATCCCGCTCTGAATCCACTACACTTGCGCTAGGCGCGAGGAGAGGGAGGCATCGGTTGTGATGCAAGCTGCCACGCTGGTGCTGCTGGTGACGGCCACATCTTCGGCGAGCTTCTGAGCCGCGCTAATCGACGATGCTTCATCGGGGGAAGTTGTAGGCACGGACGGGCACGGAGGAGCAGGAATGACGACGACCCAGGGGCGGGCGCGGCATGTCGGCCCGGTGCGCGGTGTTGCTGCGACCAACGACGTTGAGCTCGTGCACGCATGATGCAGGCCCGACGATGCTATGGCCAACGAGAGTGGTGTGGGAACCAGCACGGGGAGATGCTGGAACAACATGTGGATATGCTGCAAGCTCTGCTGCATCACCGCTGGAACCAATTGTTTGGTTTGGTCCAATTTATATTCTTGCTACCACCGTTTTTCTGCTTGTTGTAACCAATATTTTTTTGCTACCTCTGGCATTTCAGATTTGCTGGAACCTACTCCTATTTTGTTAATTTGCTACCGCCAATGTTTGGATTGCTGGAACCAGGTCTATTTTTTTGCTACAACCGGCATTTTGGTTTGCTGAAACAACGCACAATTTTACTCTTTTTGCTACCAATGACGTTTTTGGTTTGCTGAGCCAACTTTAATTTTTGCTACCACCGGTGTTTTTTAGTTTGCCGAAACATCGTCCAATCTTGCATCTTTGCTTCCATCGTTTTTGCTGGAACCAACGCTAAATTTTGGTACCATTGTTGTTGGTTGAGAACCTTGGTGTTGCCTCCATTAATTCTGGGAGGGGGGGGGGGTGTGGCGGCGAGGGGTGAACGTCGACGACGATGGTCGACAGCGAAAGACGGATGGGTGTTGTGCGACACGGAGGAGGAGGGCTGCCCATGTCTCCCGAGTTTTCTTATCAGATTTTTACGCAAAGACGATTGGGATTTTCCTTTTCTTTTCTCTAGATCTGACGGTTACATGTGATTTTATCCAACGCTAGCATGCTGAACGGCCCAATTTCGCCCGGTCCGCCGGTGTCTAGCATTCGCCTTAATTCTTCGATCATTTTTTCCGAAGAATTATAAAGCTTTTTAGTAGAAAGGCTAGGAGTGTGTTTACAAAAAATAGAAAGAAAGCAAAAATACCACGCGCGGGGGCGCCATCAATTTTGTCACCCATAGGAGCCCGTGGAAAACCGAGGCACGTCCATCTTCATCTCCACCGTGCACTCCCCGCTCCCCAAATCCGACGCCCCACACAAGTGCCACCTCACGGATCCGCGCCCCGCCCCTCTCCACCAATCCCCTTCCACCGCACGCCTCTATATTAATCCCCTCCCCTGCTCCACCACAACACACCAAAGAAAAGTCTCCCTCGCAACAACTCGCCCATTTCCCTCCACAGCAGCCCGACACCTCAAGCTCAATCCCGATCGATGGCGCCCAAGGCCGAGAAGAAGCCCGCGGAGAAGAAGCCGGCCGCCGAGGTCGCGGAGAAGGCCGAGAAGACCCTCGCCGGCAAGAAGCCCAAGGCGGAGAAGCGTCTGCCGGCGTCCAAGTCCGCCAAGGAGGGCGGCGACAAGAAGGGCCGGAAGAAGAACAAGAAGAGCGTGGAGACCTACAAAATCTACATCTTCAAGGTGCTCAAGCAGGTGCACCCGGACATCGGCATCTCCTCCAAGGCCATGTCCATCATGAACTCCTTCATCAACGACATCTTCGAGAAGCTCGCCGGCGAGGCGGCCAAGCTGGCCAGGTACAACAAGAAGCCCACCATCACGTCCAGGGAGATCCAGACCTCCGTCCGCCTCGTCCTCCCCGGCGAGCTCGCCAAGCACGCCGTCTCCGAGGGCACCAAGGCCGTCACCAAGTTCACCAGCAACTAGGGTTCCGTCGCGGTGTATCTCTAGGGTTCCGTCGCCGTGTTCTCTTCTACTAGCTTTTGTGTTGCCGTCGCTTGTGTCCATGTGTGTCGTTATAGGTAGGTAGCTCGTCTGCTTTGTAAATCGTGCCAGGTTGTAATGGACGGCTTTGATTTCAAGTACTAATGGAGGAGTTTGTATGTGCCTTTTCAATCTGCGAGCTGTTGCCTCATTCTGTCAAATAATTGGGGATCTAGGGTTTGAGGGAGTGAGTGCTCGAGCTGCCGCCGCCGCCACTGCCGCTGCTGCCGATGATGTTGCGAGGAGGGAGGAGGGTGATTCGTTTGGCCTCTCGGCACCTGGGGTCCCATGGCTTCAGCACTGAGATATTTGTGAGCAGTAAGCAATCAACCTCTGTTTTCTCCCCATTCCCGTGCTTGCATAAATGCTTGGCACTTGTATGCGATGAATTGGTGTTGTGTGATTATGGTGACGATTATTATCTGCAACTTCTGGTTCATGCTCGAGAGTGTTGTTCGCCTGTGACTGAAGTTGTTTGGGTGTGGATGGATTGAGCACTGGTTGGTGTGATGCCGGTCTCCTTTGCTTTCTTTTTCATTATGAACATGAACATCAGCTTTAGCATGCCAGGGAATATTTCGAGCCTGCTACTGATTTAGGAGCTTTAGAATATGATTCCTTTGGACAGTTACATAGCAACACCACGGATGCTTCATACCATCTTTTGAGAACTTTATCACGGGCTGGATGGGTTTGCCTGACGTCATCTTTTCATTGTTCTAGTGCTGATGAAGTTCCACACATGCTGACTGATTATGTGTGTCGATGAAAACTAATTGTTGCTCTATGGCCAGTACAATTTGTAGCCGAAAGTTGCTTCTGCCAAAAGTAGACTGGTTGCCGTTTTACCACCTGAAATTTAGTATCTATTCTACTTGGGCGGCACTTTATCATCTTGGATGAAATGTCTGCGATCAACAATTTGTTTTCATCTCTAGTTTGTCTTGCTGCAAATTGTTCTGGTTGAGGGGTGCACATTGTTGACATGGACCTGAAGTACGCGCACAACAAAGATAGTGATAGTGTTGCAGTTTGCCTCTTCATTTTAATTTGTAAGATCACCATATATGTTCTACTTCCTCTATTAAAATATAAGACGTTTTTTAACACTATAACAGTGTCAAAAAACATTATATATTTTGATTCAGAGGGAGTACCATTATGAAATGAATCTCTACATATTCTGCTCACAGGGAATTTTGCACCAAAAATTTAACTCATGCTGCCTTTTAAATCTGTAAATGCAGATATAACATGTAACATTTATTCATCCTTCTAGATTCTTTTGTCAGGGCTATCATTTTACACAACGGAGGAAGAATTTAAAAAGGTCTTCTCGCCATTTGGCACCATTGAGGAAGGTATCTATGCCATTTTTGAACTTGTGTGACGCTGTTCGCCACATGGAATTGTAAATCTTTGTCATTGTTTCCTACTGATACTTGAAGTTCTTATTATGTTAGTTGCATGGAAATATTTTGGTTTAATGCTGCTATCTGTTTCTATCAAATATAGTTCGGTTAGTGAGAGACAACCAAACTGGAAGGCCGAAGGGATTTGGTTTTGTAAGATATTCATCACAAGAGGAGGCACAGAAAGCTATCAAGGCAATGGATGGAAGGGTATGCACACTGCTCACCTACTATCTTGGGTGTAACCTTCAAACATCAGTTGCTGGTGCTGACATATTGATAATTTTATAAACTGAGAATTCATGATTGTCATTTACCCTAGAGGAAACTGTGCTGAAGTTCCACTGGAGGAAAAAATGGAGCTATAACTCTTTGCCGCCGATACTCCTTCCTTTCTCAACTGAAACTACCTTTTAAGACACCTTGTTAATAGAGTAACATGCAACTCTTGGTGACATTGCTTTTATCACATAACCAGGACCTTTGAGGTCATTCATAAAAAAAACCAACCTAATCTCTCATGTTTAGTCATTTGTCGCCAAAACTGACAATGCTAGTGTACTCAAGAAAACCATAGGGTCATTCTTCTGAATACTGCTTAAGGGTATTGACTTCTGTAACAAAATAATTAGACCTGCAATGTGTTAAGAGGTACCTACATTAGTTCTAAATTCACTAAATATGTACAGTGGTCTTATGTCAGCCTTCCTTTACCATCTTCCAGTGATGACAAGAAGTGTACATAGAGCATTTGGGCCACGTTGGTCCACCAGTGAGGTCGACTGGTAGAAGCCATGTTTCTGTGTTTACTCTTGTTAACAATGTTTTCAACATAATTTAAGGTTAATAAAGATTCTTGTTGTAACAGAGTTGGCTCTTATCTAAAGCATTTTCTAGTTTATTCACATGAAGCATGCGTTAGTTTTTCTCTCTTGACTAGTGAGAACGCCCTTTCTGGTAGATTTGGTTAAACTAACTTGTTTTGTGATTCATGGTTATTTTGTCTTTTCATCTACTATTTCACATATTAAGTGGCGCAATTTCCCTCAGCTGTTTTGTCACTACATTTTACCGCTTTCTATTCATAGGCACTTAAACTAAGAACTGCATTAGACAAGGCATTTATCTGGAGAATTCTCCAAAGAGAGAAAGTGGTCATCTCTTGAGCCTTAGTTGTAGCAGTTATGCCCCATGTATAACCGCAACATGAGTTTGCAAACTTACTATGTGGACAGACCACGAAAGTCATAATCAAAGGTGTTTTAAGTCGTGTCGTAGACTGGTTTCTACCATTTGCTACTAAATGCATTTTTTAGGCCTTTTGTGCATTACCAAATCAGGAAATGCTGCAAATTAGCTAGTTTATCTTTTCGATGCAATTGTGAGGAACACATTTTCTTGGAAATAGCATCAAAATAGTCAGGAATTGCTCTGTTTACTGTTCAGATTCTTGTCTTTATATTTGCCAAATTGCCAGCCATCTGGGATCTTGTCATTTTTCTATTAGGTGATGCTTTTATCTTGGCATTACCATCATCTCACTCCAAACTATTTGGATTTGAGCTGTGAAAGCCATTTGTTGTAATGACAACTGTGTGCAAATTTCAATGTTCGAGCATGATGCTAACTGGTATCGGATTTAATATTACCTGATTTGGCGTGTTTGCAGCACCGCCTGCTTGGACCTCAGATTTCTTAATTGATTTGGTCTTTTTTTTTTCAGGTTCTACGCGGCAGACTGATTTTTGCAGAGATGGCAAAGGAACACGGCACTGGATAGTTAATAGGTCAGGTTTTTATCTGCACCTTTGCTGAACAACATGTGTCTTTGGGGCAAACCGCCGAAGGCACTTCTCTCTTTGCATCTTGCTATCAAGAACAGGACCGAATAGTGACAACATGCCTATCCAAACAGCCATCTGTTTTTTTTTTGTTGTTGTTGCTAGAAGCAGTTATGTTCCATGAACATATTCATTTTCTACAAAGACGAACTGTGTAAGCTAAATTTGTTTGTGTTGGTACTTAAATTCAGCACGCCGGAGTGATGTGAGCTGAAGTATGGTTATTACAGAGTCAAAACTGGTTTCAGTAAGATCAAGGCCTTCACCTCTGCCTTGACTCTGATTGCTCAGCTTTCATTGGGCGAGCACGTGTCACAATTGCCCCAGGGCAGCTGTACAGTTTTATAGCGCTCCAGTTTCTGTTTTTTGCTGTCTTTTGCTTCGCTTTGTATGCTTGTAATACCTCTCGCCATGTTGGTTATTAAGGGCCTGTTTGGCTTTCCACCGGCTCCGTGGAATTACAGAATCTGCAGAGCACCTAATTTCCAGCTCCGCTATTTTAGCCCTGCAGCTTCGCCAGCTCCGCGAGCTGAGTCTGGAGCGGAGTGGCTCCAAACACTCCCTAACTGCTCTGGTATGTAACAGCAGAAGAACTCGGGTAGTTGTTAAGCACTTAGATTTTTTTTTTGGAGAATCAGCCCATATATTAAAGCTTAGTTGAATACAATCATTCCTTGCAGCATTCGGCACGCAGGGAGAAAAACTATTACAAAGAAAACCATCAGACCTATTATTAAAATTATACTTGGGTATTTGGTGAGCCATCACATTGGCTTGTCTATTAATCTTCGCTAGCTTAAAATTTGGTAGAAGCTTGGTGATGGCTACCGTTTCCATCTTCAAATTCATGAGAGAAAACGTATCAAAATTATCATGCGCAAGAAAGGAGACCACAAAAGCAGAGTCCGTTTCCAAAATAACACGCTTATGGAGAGTGCTACCAATATACAGTCCTATGAGACACGCTCGAAGCTTTGCTTCGTCAACGCTAATGCACAAACCAATATAATCCCACGAGTAGACAGTGACTTGAGCACTTGAAAACCTCTTCCCTTGGCATATTTCACAATCCCCTCAGCTTCATATGCAGAGGCCTCGTCTTAGGACAAGACACCAAAGCCTGAAAAGTACTTTCATCCTCCAATTCACAAATAGAGCATCCGCCTGTAGTCGCTTGATGATGTTTTACTCTATTAATTTGTACCGCCAGGCTATTGGACGCTGCACGCCATGCAAAAATTCTGATCTTCTGAGGGACATTGCCCCTCCAAATGACATTCCATAGCTTCCTCTCCCCATAGGCACCTCCACTAGACTGCCTCCCTTCCTCCTCCCTCTCGTTGAGCACAAGCGTCAAATTATACACGCTTTTTCGGGAGAACAATCCATTCGGTTCATAGTGCCAAGCAATCAAATCACCCTCGCCAGAGGACCGAATACACACCTTTAGAACCTCATCGGCATCATGGGGTAAAACAAGTGATTGATAAAATTCACATCCCAACTGCTTGATCCTCCCATGAATAATTTTGACACCCATTTAATCCTGGTTCTCATTTTTCCTAATTTTTTTTGTCCACAAATCCTAGGAAACCGGTTATGTCTCCAAATATTTATACCAGAGCCATAAAAAAAACTCTCCAAATAACCCCTTTTTTAAGGAGACACGGACCATGCATAATACCTTGCCAAGTTGTTGAAGTTGATTGTGGAAAAACCGTGTCAAGAAGGTGACCTTGAGGGTAATATTTAGCCTTCATTAGTTCTGCACAAAGTGACTTCAAAAATATCAATCACCACCGAGCTTGTTTAGCCAGGGGAGCTTGATTAAATAGCCTAAGGTCATGGAAACCCATAGCTCCCTCACGTTTTAGCCAGAAGCACTTAGAAAATATTGGCCGATTCGAAGGAGAGGATGGCTGCGACCGTTGGCTCTGGCGACGCCCTGGCGACCCGGCGGCTCCGCCGCCGCCCCAGTCCCCGCCTCCTGCCTCGCCCTTGTTGGAAATATGCCCTAGAGGCAATAATAAATTAGTTATTATTATATTTCCTTGTTCATGATAATTGTTTATTATCCATGCTATAATTGTATTGATAGGAAACTCAGATACATGTGTGGATACATAGACAACACCATGTCCCTAGTAAGCCTCTAGTTGACTAGCTCGTTGATCAATAGATGGTTACGGTTTCCTGACCATGGACATTGGATGTCATTGATGACGGGATCACATCATTAGGAGAATGATGTGATGGACAAGACCCAATCCTAAGCCTAGCACAGAGATCGTGTAGTTCGTATGCTAAAGCTTTTCTAATGTCAAGTATCTTTTCCTTAGACCATGAGATTGTGCAACTCCCGGATACCGTAGGAATGCTTTGGGTGTACCAAACGTCACAATGTAACTGGGTGACTATAAAGGTGCACTACAGGTATCTCTGAAAGTGTCTGTTGGGTTGGCACGAATCGAGACTGGGATTTGTCACTCCGTGTAAACGGAGAGGTATCTCTGGGCCCACTCGGTAGGACATCATCATAATGTGCACAATGTGACCAAGGGGTTGATCACGGGATGATGTGTTACGGAACGAGTAAAGAGACTTGCCGGTAACGAGATTGAACAAGGTATCGGTATACCGACGATCGAATCTCGGGCAAGTACAATACCGTTAGACAAAGGGAATTGTATACGAGATCGATTGAGTCCTTGACATCGTGGTTCATCCGATGAGATCATCGTGGAACATGTGGGAGCCAACATGGGTATCCAGATCCCGCTGTTGGTTATTGACCGGAGAACGTCTCGGTCATGTCTGCACCGAACCCGTAGGGTCTACACACTTAAGGTTTGATGACGCTAGGGTTATAAAGGAAGTTTTTATGTGGTTACCGAATGTTGTTCAGAGTCCCGGATGAGAACCTGGACGTCATGAGGAGTTCTGGAATGGTCCGGAGGTAAAGATTTATATATGGAAAGTCCTGTTTTGGTCACCAGAAAAGTTTCGGGTTTTATCAGTAACGTAGCGGGACCACCGGGAGGGTCCCGGGGGTCCACCAAGTGGGGCCACCATCCCCGGAGGGCTGCATGGGCCAAGTGTGGGAGGGGACCAGCCCCAGGTGGGCTGGTGCGCCCCCCCACAAGGGCCCAAGGCGCCTAGGGTTTGGGGAGGGGGCGCCTCCACCTTGCTTGGGGGGCAAGTTTCCCCCTCTCCACACCTTGGCCGCCCCCCTAGATGGGATCTAGGGCTGGCCGCCGCCCCCTCTCCCCCTATATATAATGGAGGCATAGGAGCTGCCCAACACACGAAGTTCTTCTCCTGTTGGTGCAGCCCTACCTTTCTTTCTCCTCATATCTCGTGGTGCTTGGCGAAGCCGTGCAGGATTGCCACGCTCCTCGATCACCACCACGCCGTTGTGCTGCTGCTGGATGGAGTCTTCCTCAACCTCTCCCTCTCTCCTTGCTGGATCAAGGCATGGGAGACATCACCGGGCTGTACGTGTGTTGAACGCGGAGGTGCCGTCCGTTCGACACTAGGATCTCCGGTGATTTGGATCACGACGAGTACGACTCCTTCAACCCCGTTCTCTTGAACTCTTCCGCTTAGCGATCTACAAGGGTATGTAGATGCACTCTCCTTCCCCTCGTTGCTGGTTTCTCCATAGATAGATCTTGGTGACATGTAAGAAAATTCTGAATTTCTGCTACGTTCCCGAACAGCCCTCAGCCGGCCCGTCGGTGCCCCCCTTGCCCGCCCCGCCGTCGACCCTCCCCCGCTGGATCGCCACACACCTCCTGGGCGGACCTCGCCAAGGCTGATGACGTCACCGCGGGGCGCCCCGTCTCCTGTCGGGACCGCGTCCCCCCCAAAGCCCTGGTCCGATTCTACCGGTGGCCCTAGTCCCAGGGGTGGGAGTTCGGCCACCCGCAGGGTCGATCGGCGCCGCCGGCGGCCGTCGGACGCGCCGCTGCCATTGGGGGCGAAAGGTGCCTCCTTGTGGTCTCGGGTCCTCCCCCGGCGTCGACGTGCGGGCGACTGGGGTGTCGCTGGCCGTGCTGGCCGCGGCGCCGCGCTCGCGTTCTGGAGGCCTGCCTCGCTGGCGTCGCCCGCCTCCGCTCTGGCCAGCTCATCGCCGGCGACCGCGTTGGCGCTCTCGGCCATCCTCTACAGGCGTTCTCCGTTTCGCCCGTTCATCTCCTCTTTCGGCGCCGCCGTCTCCCTGTCCCCTGCTGGCCGCGCCGCCCCGGCCTGGCCGCGCCGCCCCTGTCCTGCCCCAGCGGTGGCCATTGTGCCGGCGCTCGGGGAAACCCTTGTGCCCCGCATGGTTGCCCCGGCCTGGTCGTACCGGGCCGCGCTGGTCCTGGGCCGCCCCGTGGCCCAATTCGTTGCCTCCCGTGCATTCGGCCGCTGGGCCGCTGGCAGCTCCGTGGGCCGGCCTCCTAGCCTGGTGTCGCCCGGTTCGGCCTAGCTCCGCCCGTAGGGGGCATCTAGCCCGGCTCGGCGCCTCATCTGGCCCCCGGTAGGGTTTCCCCGCTCCTCCCGTCCCTCGCCTCCAGCGCCCCTCCCCAACGCGCCCCCAGCCGCCCCTCTCGCTGACTCCTTCGGCCACCTCGCCTCCCCACCTCCCTCTCCCCCGCCGGCCATGCCCCGGGACTGGGGCGACGATGAGGCCCGCCCCAAGCGTCGCGCGGACGACCGCCGGGATCCGCCGCGTTCCTCCCCTGACGGCCTCCGGCGGGAGGAGGACCTCAGGAACCAGCTCTCCTCCCGCCCGGCCCGACGCTCCCCCTCGCGAGACTCCTGCAACTCCTGCCGTTCCCTCCCGCCAGTCCCGTCGGTCCCCGGCACGGGACGACCGCCGTTCCCGCTCGCTAGCACGATGGGCTTTGCCTCGGGCGGACTCGCGTGACCGCGGCCGCTCGCCGGCCCGGCGCTCCCCTGCTCGAGATGCCTGCGACTCCCGCCGGTCCTTCCCTCCGCGGCAATAGCCCCCCGCCTCCGACTCCACCGCCACAGCGGCCCGGTGCTACCAGCCCCCCGCGCGCCCAAGCCGCCTTCCTGCCATCCAACGGTGGCAACGGGAACCGGGGGCGTTCGGGCGCTAAGAAGAAGAAGAAGTAGAAGGGTCCTCCCGCTCCCCCGACCGCCGCTACCTCCGCCGCCGCGGTGATCCCTGCCTCGGGCGCCGCCACCACCCCCGATGGTCCGCCGTGCTTCAACCGCGGCCTGACCGGTCACTTCCAGGTGGCTTGCCCCAACCCACCGACGTGCTACCTCTGCAAGGAAGCCGGGCACCCCGCGATTCTATGTCCGGAGCGCCCGGTGACGGAGGAGATCATGATGTACGGACACGACATCGAGGACATGGGCTTCTTCCACATCGAGGTGCCGGAGCTCCCGCCTCCCTCCCCCTCGCTCCTAGCTCTTGTGACTGTCATGGGGGAGGACGTCGCCACTCTGGAGCTGATCGAGGCTGAGCTCAACCACTTGTGCAGATGCAAGTGGGATTGGCAGGTGACCTTCACCGCGGCCAACGCCTTCTCGGTGATCTTCCCCGACGCCATGAGCATGGGCTTCTGCACCCGCAGCGACAAGATCACCTTGGCCCTCAACGGGATTATGGTGAACATCTCCGAGCCGAGGTGGGATCCCAAGGCCGTGGCGGTCCTGGACACTGCTTGGCTCCTCATCGTCGGCCTGCCAGATGTGGCCCGGTCTGAGCGTGTCATTCGCAGTATGTCCAAGATCCTGGGCAAGGTGGTTGTGGCCGACGAGCTCTCTCTGCGCAAGGAGGAGGAGGTCCGGGTCAAGGTGAAATGTCTGGACTCCTCCAAGCTCCACACCATGCTTCGGGTCTTCTTCAACGACGACGGATACGACCTCACCATCTGCCCCGAGCCTCCATACCACATCGGCCGTCCCCACCTCTCCGCCAATAGCCTCCAGGGGTGCGGCCCCACTGATGCCGATGTCTCCCACCACAGGCAACCCCGTCACTCCCACTTTGACGACCATGAGAAGGACGACGACCTCTCAGAGCACTCTTGCTCCCCGTCTCGTGAGCCCGCCACCCCCCTGAGCCGTGGCGGCTCCGGGTCGGGCCGCACCAGGGTGTCTGCCACTGACCTCGCGGTGGCTCTCCGGCTGGCTGCCCCTCGGTGCCGCCCTCTCCCCCATCTTCGGAGTCGGACAGCGACATCTCTAGTGTTGGTCTGCTCATCGTGCCTCCTTCGTCGCCCCGTTCTCCGTCCGCCGACTCCGCCCCTCTCCGTTGGGCCCGGACCCACCGCCCCCCTGGCCTGACCTCCCCGGTCCCCACGGGTGACGACGGTGGTGCCCCCCCAGTGAGTCTTCTCCGGTGCTCCCACTCGCAGGGGACGCGACTGGCGACATCCTGGAGCTCGTCGCCCCGCTTCCCCCGCAGGTGACCCTCGACGCCCACCCTGCCTCTCCGGCCTCTACGGCTTCGGCGGTGGCCGTGGTCGTGACCACTCCCGTCTCTGCGCTCCCTCCCTAGACGATGGCGTACACCAGGCGGCCCCGCTCCTCATCGACACTGGTGACTGTGTATCGACGCAGCGCTCGCCTCGATGCGGCCCTCCCGGCAGATGCCTCGGTCCCGTCCATCGTCGAGCGCGCGGAGATCCGGGCGGCTGCCCGGAACCTCGAGTCAGGTGTGGATTCCGCCCTCCCCAGTTCTTCCAGTTGTTCCTTTTCCGCGCTTGAGGCCATTCTTCTCGGACACCTCGCCAAGGTGGCCACTGACTCGGCCATCATTTTTAGGGGGGAAGTGGGTCCCCCCTTAGAGCAAATTGCATCCATTAGGGCACGCGAGATCCTAGATGGTAAGCTGGCTCAAACTCGGGCTCGCCTGCTTCGACCCCCTGAGGAGCCGACTGCCACTCCCGCAGTTCGGGCTCCTCCGATGGTCGACGGGCTGATCCATGGGCGCACTCAGTCTCGCACTGCTGCACTCCGCGCTCAAAGCGCATCTCGCGTCCTAGGGTCAAGCAGCCCCCCAATGGGGGCTTAGATGCGGGCCCCTTTTTGGAACATCCGCGACTTCGGCCATGATGGCCGCCGCCGCCAACTCGTTGAGTACGTGCGTGATGAACGCATTGACATCATTGCAATCCAGGAAACCATGCGCACTGAGTTCTCCCTCCATGAGCTTGACTGCCTTAGTTCCCACCTCTTCGCTTGGCATTGGCTCCCTTCTAGTGGGACCACGGGCCACTTTGGCGGCATCCTTTTAGGGGTAAAGGATGC
Source organism: Triticum aestivum (assembly GCF_018294505.1). Classification (NCBI taxonomy): domain Eukaryota; kingdom Viridiplantae; phylum Streptophyta; class Magnoliopsida; order Poales; family Poaceae; genus Triticum; species Triticum aestivum. Next base: position 435,274,888 of record NC_057804.1, on the reverse strand, counting down.
CACCTTCGAGGTGGGCGGCATGGACCGAGGCAAATTCTTCGTTAATATGGAGATCTTTGAGCGGGCTCTTAACTTCAAATGGGAGGTTGTGATTGTGTATGGATCGGCGGACCACCGCCGTTCCCCGACCTTCCTTGCGGAGCTTCATCAAAATATCTCCACCTCCCTCCTCCCAGTAGTAGTGGGCAGAGATTTCAACCTCATCCGTTCTCCGGATGAGAAGAATAATGATCGGATTAACCTTCCCCGGATGCAGTTGTTTAACGACTGGATCGCGGAGCTCGGCCTCCGAGAGATCGAGCAGACGGGTGCCAGGTTCACCTGGACTAACCGCCACGCCAACCCGACGCAATCCGTTTTGGATCGCGTCCTAGTTTCCCCGGAGTGGGAATTATGCTGGCCCCTGGCTTCTCTTCGAGCGATTACCCGGATTGGATCTGACCACGTACCTCTCCTCCTCTCCTCTGAGGACGAGCACCCCCCCCACCCCATCACGGTTTCGGTTTGAGCTCTTCTGGCTTAACCAGGCCGGCTTCCGAGATGCGGTTATTGCCCAATGGACTTCTGCCCGCACTTCCCATCATCGCTCCATGTCCGCTGTTGACTCGTGGCACTTCTGCGCCAAGCTCGCCCGCCAATTCATGAAGGTCTGGGGCGCTAACCTTGGTCGTGACCTCCACGAGTGCAAAAGGACTCTCTTGCTGGCTATTCAAGCCCTGGACGCCCGGACCGATACCTCCAGAATCCCCGGATGAGTGGATGCTGAGATATGATCTTGAGGATCAACTCTCAACCATCTACATAGATGAGGAGGCTTACTGGAGGTTACGTGGTACCCAAAGATGGGTGCTCCGTGGCGACGTGAACACTGCTTATTTCCAGGCTGTTGCGAACGACAGGCGTAGGCGAAACTCCATTCACTGCTTGTGGGAGGGAGATTCGCCTCTTGTTCGCCCCTCGGCCATCCGGGCCCATGTCGACGGCTTTTACAAAGCCCTCTTTACCCCCACCCCTCGGGGTGGGGCTAGTCTCGCCCCTGACACTTGGTCGGGTGTGCATTTGGTCTCCGCTGAGGCCAATGCGGCTCTAGTTGCCCCCTTCGCCGAGGATGAGGTCCTCGCGGCTATTAAGGGGATGAACCCCTCCTCGGCCCCGGGCCCGGATGGCCTGCCCGTTATGTTCTTCAAAACGTTCTGGCAGACCATCAAGCCGGATGTCATGGCCCTATTCGAGGAGTTCTATTCGGGCTCTATGGATCTTGGACGTCTGAACTACGTGATCGTTACCCTCATCCCCAAGGTTCCGGGCGCTTCCGATATCCGCCAGTTTTGTCCCATCACAGTGATTAATGTGATATTCCGGATCCTGGCCAAAGGGTACGCTAATAGGGTGACCCTGCTAGCTGACTCGATCACTCACCCGAACCAATCGGCCTTCATTCAAGGCCGGTTTATTCTGGATGGAGTGTTGGTTTTCCACGAAGTCCTTCACGAAGTCCGGGTGAAGCACCTGTTGGGGAACGTAGTAATTTCAAAAAAATTTCCTACGTACACGCAAGATCATGGTGATGGCATAGCAACGAGAGGGGATAGTGTTGTCCACGTACCCTCGTAGACCGTAAGTGGAAGCGTTATGACAACACGGTTGATGTAGTCGTACGTCTTCACGATCCGACCGATCCAAGTACCGAACGTACGGCACCTCCGAGTTCAGCACACGTTCAGCTCGATGACGATCCCCGGGCTCCGATCCAGCAAAGCTTCGGGGATGAGTTCCGTCAGCATGACGGCGTGGTGACGATGATGATGCTCTACCGGCGCAGGGCTTCGCCTAAACTCCGCGACGATATGACCGAGGTGGAATATGGTGGAGGGGGGCATCGCACACGGCTAAGGAACGATCCGTAGATCAACTTGTGTTGTCCATTGGGTGCCCCCTGCCCCCGTATATAAAGGAGTGGAGGAGGGGAGGGCCGGCCCTCTCTATGGCACGCCCTAGGGGAGTCCTACTCCCACCGGGAGTAGGATTCCCCTTTTCCTAGTCCAACTAGGTGTCCTTCCAAGTAGTAGGAGTAGGAGACAAGGAAGGGGAAGAGGGAAGAGAAGGAAGGAGGGGGCGCCGCCCCTCCCCCTAGTCCAATTCGGACTAGTCAATGGGGGGGCGCGCGGCCTGCCTCTCCCTCTCCCCTAAAGCCCAATAAGGCCCATATACTTCTTCCCCCGTATTCCCGTAACTCCCCGGTACTCCAAAAAATACCCGAATCACTCGGAATCTTTCCGAACTCCGAATATAGTCGTCCAATATATCGATCTTTACGTCTCGACCATTTCGAGACTCCTCGTCATGTCCCCGATCTCATGCGGGACTCCGAACTCCTTCGGTACATCAAAACTCATAAACTCATAATATAACTGTCATCGAAACCTTAAGCGTGCGGACCCTACGGGTTCGAGAACTATGTAGACATGACCTAGAACTATTCTTGGTCAATAACCAATAGAGGAACCTGGATGCTCATATTGGCTCCTACATATTCTACGAAGATCTTTATCGGTCAAACCGCATAACAACATACGTTGTTGCCTTTGTCATCGGTATGTTACTTGCCCGAGATTCGATCATCGGTATCCAATACCTAGTTCAATCTCGTTACCGGCAAGTCTCTTTACTCATTACGTAATGCATCATTCCGTAGCTAACTCATTAGCTACATTGCTTGCAAGGCTTATAGTGATGTGCATTACCGGGAGGGCCCAGAGATACCTCTCCGACAATCGGAGTGACAAAACCTAATCTCGAAATACGCCAACCCAACATGTACCTTTGAAGACACCTGTAATACTCCTTTATAATCACCCAGTTACGTTGTGATATTTGGTAGCACCCAAAGTGTTCCTCCAGCAAACGGGAGTTGCATAATCTCATAGTTACAGGAACATGTATAAGTCATGAAGAAAGCAATAGCAACATACTAAATGATCAAGTGCTAGGATAACGGAATGGGTCATATCAATCACATCATTCTCCTAATGATGTGATCCCGTTAATCAAATGACAACTCATGTCTATGGCTAGGAAACTTAACCATCTTTGATTCACGAGCTAGTCAAGTAGAGGCATACTAGTGACACTATGTTTGTCTATGTATTCACACATGTATTATGTTTCCGGTTAATACAATTCTAGCATGAATAATAAACATTTATCATGATATAAGGAAATAAATAATAACTTTATTATTGCCTCTAGGGCATATTTCCTTCAGTCTCCCACTTGCACTAGAGTCAATAATCTAGTTCACATCATCATGTGATTCAACACCAATATTCACATCTGTATGTGATTAACACCCATAGTTCACATCGTCATGTGATCAATACCCAAAGGGTTTACTAGAGTCAATAATCTAGTTCACATCGCTATGTGATTAACACCCAAAAGAGTACTAAGGTATGATCATGTTTTGCTCGTGAGAGGAGTTTAGTCAACGGGTCTGTCACATTCAGAGCCGTATGTATTTTGCAAATATTCTATGTCTACAATGCTCTGCACGGAGCTACTCTAGCTAATTGCTCCCACTTTCAATATGTATCCAGATTGAGACTTAGAGTCATCTGGATCAGTGTAAAAAGTTTGCACCGATGTAACTTTTACGACTAATTCTTTTATCACCTCCATAATCGAGAAACATCTCCTTAGTCCTCACTAAGGATATTCTTGACCGCTGTCCAGTGATCTACTATTAGATCAAAATTGTATTCCTTTGCCAAACTCAGAGCAAGGTATACAATAGGTCTGGTTCACAACATAGCATACTTTATAGAACCTATGACTGAGGCATAGTGAATGACTTTTCATTCTCTTTCTATCTTCTGCCGTGGTCGGGCTTTGAGTCTTACTCAATTTCACACCTTGTAGCACAGGCAAGAACTCTTTCTTTGACTGTTCCATTTTGAACTATTTCAAAATCTTGTCAAGGTATGTACTTATTGAAAATCTTATCAAGCGTCTTGATCTATCTCAATAGATCTTGATGCTTAATATGTAAGCAGCTTCACCGAGGTCTTTCTTTGAAAAACTCCTTTCAAACACTCCTTTATGCTTTCCAGAAAATTCTACATCATTTCCAATTAATAATATGTCATTCACATATACTTATCAGAAATGCTGTAGTGCTCCCACTCACTTTCTTGTAAATACAGTTCTTTCCAAAAGTCTGTATAAAACCATATGCTTTGACCAACTCATCAAAGCGTATATTCCAACTCCGAGATGCTTGCACCAGTCCATTGATGGATTGCTGGAGCTTGCACACTTTGTCAGCATCTTTAGGATTGACAAAAACTTTCTGGTTGCATCATATACAACTCTTCTTTAATAAATCCATTAAGGAATGCAGTTTTGACATCCATTTGCCAGATTTCATAAAATGTGGCAATTGCTAACATGATTCAGACAGACTTAAGCTTCGATATGAGTGAGAAAATCTCATTGTATTCAACACCTTGAACTTGTTGAAAACATTTCGCAACAAGTCGAGCTTAGTAGATGGTAACACTACTATCAGTGTCCGTCTTCCTCTTGAAGATCCATTTATTTAACATGTCTTGCTGATCATTGAGCAAGTCAATCAAAGTCCATACTTTGTTCTCATACATGGATCATATCTCAGATTTTATGGCCTCAAGCCATTTCGTGGAATTTGGGCTCATCATCGCTTCCTCATAGTTCGTAGGTTCATCATGGTCTAGTAACATGACTTCCAGAATTGGATTACCGTACCACTCTGGTGCGGATCTTACTCTGGTAGACCTACGAGGTTCAGTAGAAACTTGATCTAAAGTTTCATGATCAATATCATTAGCTTCCTCACTAATTGGTGTAGTTGTCACAGGAACCGGTTCTTGTGATGAACTACTTTCCAATAAGGGAGTAGATACAGTTATCTCATCAAGTTCTACTTTCCTCCCACTCACTTCTTTCGAGAGAAACTCCTTCTCTAGAAAGGATCCATTTTTAGCAATGAATATCTTGCCTTCGGATCTGTGATAGAAGGTGTACCCAACAATTTCCTTTGGGTATTCTATGAAGACGCACTTCTCCGATTTGGGTTCGAGCTTATTAGGTTGAAAACCCTTTGCATATAAGCATCGCAACTCCAAACTTTAAGAAACGACAGCTTAGGTTTATTGCTAAACCATAGTTCATACGGTGTCATCTCAATGGATTTAGATGGTGCCCTATTTAAAGTGAATGCAGCTGTCTTTAATACATAACCCCAAAACGATAGTGGTAAATCGGTAAGATACATCATAGATCGCGCCATATCCAATAAAGTGCGGTTATGACGTTCGGACACACCATTACGTTGTGGTGTTCCAGGTGGCGTGAGCTGTGAAACTATTCCACATAGTTTTATATGAAGGCCAAACTCATAACTAAATATTTGTCTCTGTGATCAAATCGCAGAAACTTTATTTTCTTGTTACGATGATTCTTCACTTCACTCTGAAATTCTTTGAACTTTTCAAATGTTTCAGACTTGTGCTTCATTAAGTAGATATACTCATATCTGCTCAAATCATCTTGTGAAGGTCAGAAAATAACGATACCTGCCACGAGCATCAACACTCATTGGACCGCATACATCGGTATGTATTGTTTCCAATAAGTCAGTAGCTCGTTCCATTGTTCCGGAGAACGGAGTTTTAGTCATCTTGCCCAAAAGGCACGGTTCGCAAGCATCAAATGATTCATAACCAAGTGATTCCGAAAGTCCATCTTTATGGAGTTTCTTCATGCGCTTTACACCGATATGACCCAAACGGCAGTGCCACAAATAAGTTGCACTATCATTATCAACTTTGCATCTTTTGGCATCAATATTATGAATATGTGTATCACTACGATCGAGATCCAACAAACTATTTTTATTGGGTGTATGACCATCAAAGGTTTTATTCATTTAAACAGAACAACAATTATTCTCCGATTTTAAATGAATAACCGTATTGCAATAAACATGATCAAATCATATTCATGCTCAACGCAAACGCCAAATAACATTTATTTAGGTTCAACACCAATCCCGAAAGTATAGGGAGTGTGCGATGATGATCATATCAATCTTGGAACCACTTCCAACACACATCGTCACTTCACCCTCAACTAGTTTCTGTTTATTCTGTAACTCCTGTTTCGAGTTACTAATCTTAGCAACCGAACAAGTATCAAAATACTCAGGGGCTACTATAAACACTAGTAAGGCACATCAAACACCTGTATATCAAATATACCTTTGTTCACTTTGCCATCCTTATCCACCAAATATTTAGGGCATTTCCGCTTCCAGTGACCATTTCCTTTGCAGTGTAAGCACTCAGTTTCAGGCTTTGGTCCAGCTTTGGTCTTCTTCACGGGAGTGACAACTTGCTTGCCGTTCTGCTTGAAGTTCCCTTTCTTTCCCTTTGCCCTTTTCTTGAAACTAGTGGTCTTGTCAATCATCAACACTTGATGCTCTTTCTTGATTTCTACCTTCGTCGATTTCAATATCACGAAGAGCTCGGGAATCGTTTTCGTCATCCCTTGCATACTATAGTTCATCACAAAGTTCTACTAACTTGGTGATGGTGACTAGAGAATTCTGTCAATCACTATCTTATCTGGAAGATTAACTCCCACTTGATTCAAGCGATTGTAGTACCCAGACAATCTGAGCACATGCTCACTAGTTGAGCGATTCTCCTCCATCTTTTAGCCATATAACTTGTTGGAGACTTCATATCTCTCAACTCGGGTATTTGCTTGAAATATTAACTTCAACTCCTGGAACATCTCATATGGTCCATGACGTTCAAAACGTCTTTGAAGTCCCGATTCTAAGCCGTTAAGCATGGTGCACAAAACTATCAAGTAGTCATCATATTGAGCTAGCCAAATGTTCATAACGTCTGCATCTGCTCCTGCAATAGGTCAGTCACCTAGCGGTACATTAAGGACATAATTCTTCTGTGCAGCAATGAGGATAAACCTTAGATCACGGATCCAATCCGCATCATTGCTACTAACATCTTTCAACACAATTTTCTCCAGGAACATATCAAAATAAACATATGAAAGCAACAACGCAAGCTATTGATCTACAACATAATTTGCAAAATACTACCAGGACTAAGTTCATGATAAATTAAAGTTCAATTAATCATATTACTTAAGAACTCCCACTTAGACAGACATCTCTCTAGTCGTCTAAGTGATCACGTGATCCAAATCAACTAAACCATGTCTGATCATCACGTGAGATGGAGTAGTTTTCAATGGTGAACATCACTATGTTGATCATATCTACTATATGATTCACGCTCGACCTTTCGGTCTCCGTGTTCCGAGGCCATATCTGTATATGCTAGGCTCGTCAAGTTTAACCCGAGTATTCCGCGTGTGCAACTGTTTTGCACCCGTTGTATTTGAACGTAGAGCCTATCACACCCGATCATCACGTGGTGTCTCAGCACGAAGAACTTTTGCAACGGTGCATACTCAGGGAGAACACTTCTTGATAATTAGTGAGAGATCATCTTAAATGCTACCGTCAAACAAAACAGAATAAGATGTATAACAGATAAACATCATATGCAATCAAAATATGTGACATGATATGGCCATGATCATCTTGCGCCTTTGATCTCCATCTCCAAAGTACTGTCATGATCTCTATCGTTACCGGCATGACACCTTGATCTTCATCATCTTGATCTATATCAATGTGTCGTCACATGGTCGTCTCGCCAACTATTGCTCTTGCAACTATTGCTATCGCATAGCGATAAAGTAAAGCAATTATTTGGCACTTGCATCTTATGCAACAAAGAGACAACCATAGGGCTTCTGCCAGTTGCCGATAACTTCAACAAAACATGATCATCTCATACAACAACTTATATCTCATCACGTCTTGACCATATCACATCACAACATGCCCTGCAAAAACAAGTTAGACGTCCTCTACTTTGTTGTTGCAAATTTTACGTGGCTGCTACGGGCTGAGCAAGAACCGTTCTTACCTACGCATCAAAACAACAACGATAGTTCGTCAAGTTAGTGCTGTTTTAACCTTCGCAAGGACCGGGCGTAGCCACACTCGGTTCAACTAAAGTTGGAGAAACAGACACCCGCTAGTCACCAGTGTGCAAAGCACGTCGGTAAAACCAGTCTCGCGTAAGCGTACGTGTGACACTCCAAAATTTTTACTTTGGTTTTCAGCAAAAAAACTTTGTGGTTTTTGAAAAGAGGCCATTTAAAATTTTCCAGAAAACCTTCCTCTTAAGAAACTCTCTTTCCTTTGGCAAGGTTTTTGTTCTTGCTTCAAACTTTGGTGTTTGACCTTTTGAAACTTCTTCTCTGTTGGTTCTCTCTCAAAATTATTTTTGGGAGTTTAATCTTTTTCTTTTAAAAAGAAACTCCATGAAATTTGGGATTTTCATATCTTGGAACCACCATGACTTGGCATTCTTGCCCATGTGGTAAAACCCCTCCAAAACCTCCCCTACAACTTGTGATCAACCTAAATTCTCTGTCCAACTAATCCAAACTGGTTTTGGATTTTATTCTAATTATTTTTCCCCTCAATTCAATTCTGAAAATTATTTGGAGCCTGAGAGATTTTCAAAGCAAGTGCCCTATTGCAATTGAGTTTTGACCTCAAACCAATTCTCCTGGATTGTCCTTTGAACCCACAACCCAGAACCATCTTGATCCACTCCTCCTCTTTTCAAATTTTTCAAAATTTAGTCTCTGCAAGTTTGGACCAGATTTGCCAAATTTGGTGAAATTCATATCTACACTCCTCCAAAAATTCCACCAAAATTCAGGCAGCCTATTTGAGCAAAGAGAAGCCACTCCACCAAAAATCAGCTCAAGGAAAAATCCCTACATGCTTGGATCATTCGGTCGAACACCTAGTGGGCATTGTTACTGTTCAAAGTTCAGAAAATTCAGTTTTCAGTTTCGACAGTTTCAGTCACGCGGCCACATTGCACTTGGCACGTTGCTCGCGGCCTCGCTTGCTTGTCCGAAGCTTCACACGCGCACTTGGCGCGACCCTGGCGTCGGTGGCGCCCTGGCCCGCCTGCGCCGGCGTGTATTGCGGCGGCCGGCTCCCCGTTACGGCCGACAGGGAGGAGAACGGCGGCGCAACGCCGTTCGGCGCCGCCCAAATCCTCTGGTGGCTCCGCGTGGCCTTCTCCGTGCCAGCGCACGCATGCGGCACCGTCGCCGTGGCGCAGCATGCACGGAGCGCGCTCTCTGCCGCCGACGGGCCCGCACCATCCCGTTCCGTCGAGCTCACCCTTAACACCCAAACCCCGGCCAGCTTAGCACAAAAACGGACCCTTTGAACCTCCGTGATGACGCTCGACCCCCTAACCACCCCGACCGAGCACTACGCCACCGTAATCGCTCGCCGGAAATCTCCGTTCACGGCAACCGCCTCGGGCCGCCTATAAAAAGGGCCCCGAGCTCACCCTCGTGCACGCAGCATCACCACTCCTCACCAAAGCCCCGCCAGGCCACTAGGGGGACCTCGAGGAGGTCTCCTTCCCCAGCTCCGGCCGCCCCGATCCGCCTCGGCCTCCAGCTCGATTCACTTCGGTGAGGCCACCTCCGGCGCCCAAACCTCGTCCGTAGCCCTCTCTTGCACCCAGTAGTCTAACCCCCACCTCAATTTAATCTTTTCAGCCCTCTCCGACGAGCTCCATCCACGCCCGAACCACCGTCCGCTGGAGTTGAGACCGCCGTCGACGTGCTGCTCACCGGCGACCAACACCACCACCCACCGTTGCGGAAGGACACGGTGAGCACATTGGTAACCTCTGATCCCCATGCCTCGCCGTGGATCGCCGCCGGCGACCACAGCAGCTCTCGGGCGCCGACGAGCCTCGTCCCTCCCATTTGAAAATTTAAACATGACAAGTGGGACCCGCTGTCAGCCTCTCTGTCCTTTCTAAACGAAGCGTTATCTGAAAACGCCTTCTGCCAAATACGTTTTCTCTTCGGGCTGGCGTAATCGCTACCGAAGCGTTTTCTGCTTTTATAAACTAGCCCCTGGAAATCTTCTGTTTCATTACAGATAAGTCCCTGGACAAAAACCCTTATAACTTTTAGTCAGAAAAGTATTTTTGATTGATTCTTTTTCTGTTCTCTTTAAAATTTTGTCTAGTTTTTTATCAGATTTATTTGAAAAATATTTGGTTTACCTTCTGTGCTCTCCTTGGTATTTACATTAGCGCATATATTTTCTTTAAACCGTAGATACCGAAGGAGGTGACGGAGCCGCGAACTTCACCGAGCTAGGCTCCGACTACTCTGAACCAGGCAAGCATGTTTGAACTTTTGATATGATGAGTGTCTTGGCATGTTTTGCATTTAGTTAGTTTCATGGCATGCCGGTGAGTATACCGATGAACGTTATTTTATGTGATAAGGAGGTAAGTGAGTTCGATGATCCATACGTGGATGAATGTGAATATGAATGGCCATGTGTTGGCATGAGGATGGGTACGACGGCAGTGTTGTAGCATGCCAGTCTTACGCCAGACTATGTGACTTCAGTGTCAAACCATATCGGTCCAGTACCTATCATTTCCTTCCTTGTACTACCACATGTTTTCCGCAAGGAATATGGTTTAGTAAGTTTCAAACCGCTTTCATGGTACACACCAAAGAGGAGAGGCCGTGATGATGGTTCCATGGCCCTGGATTAAAGCCAGTCATCCGGTCAGGGGGCATGGGTGTTTCCGGTTGGGACCGAGAGGGGGGCACCCCTTAGAGCGCGCGTATATAAATTTGATCCCATGCTATTCGAGATTGTGATCTCCCCGTCTCAAAAGTTTTTCTTGGACGATGACTAGGGTGATTCCTAGCATCGAGAGGTAGGATGGGTGTGTACCGGTTAGCTGTGTTTTCTTCTGAAATACCGTAAACGGAACTAGTCCTTCGTGACTACGGAAATCCGTTGACTGTGGGAAAAATTTTGTACAAACTCTGCAGAGTCATATATTCCTCCAAATCATCTCTTCCATGTCAAGTTTCGTTCCTTCTTATCCTAATCAATTGTCAGCTTTGATGACAGAGACTCCGGTGAATCGCATGAGTGCTAAGTCCGGTTAAATGATCACTCCTGTGGATGGACTAACCCGTTTGTTTTCATGAATTGAATGTTTATTATGAGTATTATTTACTTGTGAATAAAAGCCCTTTATGTGATGTCGCTCAGACGTCCGACTGTGGCATTTCTTTTAAAGCCCTTTTGTGATGTCGCTCAGACGTCCGACTGTGGCATTTCTTTTAAAGCCCTTTCTGCGATGTCGCTCAGACGTCCGACTGTGGCATTTCTTTTAAAGCCCTTTTGTGATGTCGCTCAGACGTCCGACTGTGGCATTTCTTTTAAAGCCCTTTCTGCGATGTCGCTCAGACGTCCGACTGTGGCATTTCTTTTAAAGCCCTTTCTGCGATGTCGCTCAGACGTCCGACTGTGGCATTTCTTTTAAAGCCCTTTTTGCGATGTCGCTCAGACGTCCGACTGTGGCATTTCTTTTAAAGCCCTTTCTGCGATGTCGCTCAGACGTCCGACCGTGGCATTTCTTTTAAAAGCCCTTTATGTGGTGTTGCTAAGATGCCCGACTGTGGCATCATTTCCTTATTTTTTCTTGTTCACCCTTCGAGGCGTCGCTTCAGACACCCGATCGATCCTTATTTATGTTCTGTGGAATTTCAGGCGGACTACCGCCGTTTTCCCTTCTTACTCACCCGTTATGCCAATTTTATTTATTGTGCATTAATGAATTAATCATGTTGCATCCATGCATGCATTTGTTATATCTTACGTCCGAACTGTCTTGCGAGTACTTTCAAAGTACTCACTGGCTTGTTGATTTGGCCAGATGTTGATGAAGGCGATCTCATGGATGAAGAGTTCGATAGCGAGTCCGACACTTAGAGGAGTCCCAGTCAGTCTCGTGCGACCCTGGATTTGGCCACTGTTTTATATCCGCTTCCGCTACCAAATAAATTCATCGAGCCTCTCCTCGACGCTCGATGAGATGACAGACGTAGAGTCTTGTATTTCTCTCCCCGCTGTGTTTTTCCACCACCAGCCTATCCTTGAGTCAGTAGTATGTCTCCACACCACTGTGTTCTGTCCGCCATTATGTATGATTATTGGCGTGCTTGTAATAATTTGGTTGAGCAACCGTAGTTCGACCCTGTAATATATTTTATGCTACTGGCTTATTGTATCAAGAATTTGTCTGCCAGTGTGGAGGATTTCTCTCATACTGGACTCAAAAGACTGGTTTATCAATAAATATTTTTATTGGAAAACCGGTCGTGACAAGCTTGGTACCAGAGCCAGGCTGACTGTAGGAAGCCACTAGGTGCGATCGCTAATTGGTTATTAGCCTGATAGAGCTAATTTATATTTTTGCAATGGTAGTCATTTTCTGTCAGTCAGCATAAATTTATGATCTGACCATGCAGAATTTTGCCTACTTTTGTAGATGGCCGACAATAGCTGCGAGTCTCAGACCTTCGCCAACGTGCCCGATGGGTTCGTCAAGCTTCTTTCTTTCATCGTTCAGGTCGCGATGGGGCCATCCGTGCGCCCAGTCTTCACACTCTGCCAGCACCGAGTCAACGACAGTCTGACCATGCACCAGGCCGCGGTGCAGTTCAAGGGAGGGCGTGGTGAGTTACGCCGCTTCCGGTTCGTGGGAAGAGCCATGCCTACGGAGAGGCATGCTATGCAGATGGCAGCCCGCGAGGCGATAGCTCGTCTCAGGGATGTCCTCCCCGTGATGAGGACTCGTCGTTACCGTTATCTTCCGTGCCATGTGCCTTACACCTGTCACTACGCATACTCCTGCCCCAGAGGAGAACGAGACGAGGCTTTTGAGATGCTCATTGAGTATCTCCGGGCCCTGGAGGCAGCCTTCGACAACCTGGTGGACGACTTCGTAGCTACCCGCATGGACTCCGTTCATGGCTGTGCTGCCAACAGGAGGGAGCTCCTACCAATCGCACCGCCACTGACTTTTGTCTCGTCATCAGCATCTTTTACGCCTGCTCGTCGTCTGCCTTCTACCGAAGAATTTAACCAAGTCATTGCACCCACTCCAGCGCGTACTACACCAACCTTCGCGCCCACTCCTGTACGTGTTGCTCCGCCCCTGGCAACCGCTCCGCCCGCTCTGCGCAACACTACACGTATGGAGCCCATTAGCGAGGAGGAGGTCGAGTCCCCAACCTCGCTACGCCTCGCCCTCGGCAGGGCAAGGGAGGTCGTCAACATTTCTGCCTGAGTACGCTTAGCTGCCGTGTGATGTGCCGCTTTGTAAGATATGTGCATAGGCTGGGGGAAGTAGCCTGTTTGCGCATCATGTAGGATATGGAGAAGTGCACTAGCCTTAATAACATGTCAGGATTATGTACGCATATCCTGAGTGATGTATTGTATAATTACCGCCCGCGTGTAAGATATGTAATGAGCAGTCCTTCTCCGTGCGCAAGTCGATTTGTTTTTCTTAAGTAAGCTGAGTTATTTAATTCTATCTGCCAGCTTTATGCATTTTATGGATTTGTTTTTGCGACTTTTTCCGCTTTTCTTATGGGTTTTACAAAATATATCCCCAGAGTGAAAAATGTCTCGTCCTTGGACTCGCTCCATGCCAATTCCATCAGAGGAAGATTATAATGCACAACCCAGCAACGAGTTCACTCAGGGACAGTCTAGCCAACCGGGAAATGAATCGGCACTTTCACAAATGTGCCGCCTTTATGAACAGAGTCAGCAACAACATCGTGAAATAATGAACCAAGTCATCAACATGGGAAATCACCATGGACAGTATCAACAGCACTCCAAGTTATCTGAGCTACAGAAGACACGTCCTCAAACATTTTCTCACACTGACAAGCCTCTTGAAGCCGAGGACTGGCTTCGAGATATGGAGAGAAAATTAATTATTGCAAAATGTTCAGACCCCGAGAAGGTATTATATGCTCCGCACTATCTCACAGGAGCAGCCGCATCGTGGTGGGAGAATTTTCTGCACATGCATCCCAACGAAAATGACATAACCTGGGATGATTTCAAGGAAGGTTTCCGTGGTGCACATATTCCTAAGAGTATTATGAAAATCAAGAAGAGAGAATTTGATGACCTCAAACAAAGGAACATGACAGTGTCAGATTACAACAGTCAATTTACTCTATTGTCCCGCTACGCCAATGAAGAGCGTATGACTGAAATCAAGAAGATGGAGAAATTCCTTGACGGTCTGGCACCCGCACTTAAATGCCAACTGGTCGTGCACACTTTTCCTGATTTTAAAACGCTGGTGGACAAGGCCATTACTTTGGAAAATGAGAGACGCAGTCTGGAAGATATCCGCAAGCGAAAAAGGGACCAGACTAACCACACTCGCAATCACCGAAGCAAGATAGATTTTAAAAAGGGTGGGACACCCAAATTCTCATCCAATGTCTCACGCCCAATCAAGAATTTTCATGCAAGGGACAAGGAATTCACCTATCGCCCCGGCGTTACTTGTTACGCTTGTGGAGAAGAAGGGCACTATGCCAAACAGTGCCCCAAGCCAAGGAACTCAACCCCAAAGCCGAACAACGGCGGAAATAATTCAGCACCCAAACGAAACAATTTCAATCCCAACAATAACCACAGGAAGGGTCATCTGAACCACGTAACCAAAGAGGAGGCACAAAATGCTTCGGATATCGTACTCGGTACGTTTCCTGTCAACACAATACCTGCAATGGTTTTGTTTGATTCTGGAGCTTCTCACTCTTTCATCTCGAAAAGTTTTGCTTTGCAAAATAATTTTTCGATGCTTCCTTTGGAGAAATCCATAATAATCAAGTCCCCCGGGATTCAGCAAGTTTCTCAGAATTACTGTCAGAATGTGGTCATTGAGTTTGAAGGATTGGAGTTTTACGCAAATCTTATTGTATTGGAAAATAAAGGACTGGATGTCATCCTAGGGATGGATTGGCTAACCACCAATAAAGGTTTTATCGACTGTTTCAACAGGACCGTGATTCTCACACACCACCAAGGGAAGACAATAAGAGTATCAGCCAAGGAAGGAAAAAGACCCCGGCAACCGAGATTAAATAAGGTGGACATTTCTGAGCTAAACAAGGTTCCAGTAGTGTGTGAATTTCCAGATGTATTCCCTGAAGAGCTGCCAGGCATGCCACCAGATCGAGAAATAGAATTCCGCATTGAGCTAGCACCAGGAACCACCCCCATATACAAGAAACCATACAGAATGGCACCATCCGAGTTGATCGAATTGAAGAAGCAAATAAAGGAATTACTGGATAAAGGATACATTCGGGCCAGCTCCTCACCTTGGGGATCACCAATTTTATTTGCCAAGAAGAAGGATGGAACGCTGAGATTGTGTATCGACTATCGAGCACTTAACATGGTCACAGTCAAAAACAAATACCCGATGCCAAGGATAAACGATTTGTTTGATCAACTTGCTCAGGCCAAGGTATTCTCAAAAATTGACTTAAGGTCAGGATACCATCAATTGAAGGTACGAACAGAAGATATCCCCAAAACAGCCTTCACCTCCAGATATGGACTGTACGAGTTCACAGTGATGCCATTTGGATTAACTAACGCCCCGGCATATTTTGTTCACCTCATGAACAAAGTATTTATGAAGTTTATGGACAAATTCGTCGTAGTATTCATCGACGATATTCTGGTATACTCCAAAACACCAGAAGAGCACGCAGAACATCTCAGGATTGTACTAGGAGAGCTAAGGAAACACCAATTGTATGCCAAGTTCAGCAAGTGCGAATTTTGGCTAAGACAAGTAGGTTTTCTAGGCCACGTGCTGACTCAAGACGGTATAGCAGTGGACCCAGAGAAAGTCAAGGCCGTACTTGACTGGAAGTCACCAGCCAGCGTAACGGACATACGAAGTTTCTTGGGAATGGCAGGGTATTACCGCAGATTTATTGAAGGATTTTCCACCATATCCAAGCCTATGACACAGTTACTCAAGAAAGATAAGAAGTTTGAATGGACAGAAGCCTGCGAGAAAAGTTTCCAAGAGCTAAAGCGGAAATTAACAACAGCACCAGTATTAATTGTACCCGATATACACAAGAATTTTGAAGTATTTTGTGACGCATCCAGAAAGGGTCTCGGATGCGTGTTGATGCAAGAAGGCAAGGTTGTCGCCTACGCTTCAAGGCAACTTCGCAAACACGAGGAAAATTATCCCACTCATGATTTAGAAATGGCAGCAGTTATTCATGCACTCAAGGAATGGAGGCATTTTCTACTTGGAAATCGATGTGAGATATATACGGATCACAAGAGCCTCAAATACATTTTTACGCAGCCAGGACTAAATTTACGGCAACGCCGCTGGTTGGAATTGGTAAAGGATTATGATGTTGGTATCCATTACCATCCAGGGAAAGCAAACGTAGTGGCCGATGCCCTGAGTCGGAACCCCAGCTCCGACGGGAACTATCTGCACAGCTTGAGGCCCGAATTCCATCAAGAATTTGTCAAGCTCAACTTGATAATGGTAGCAGAAGGCACCATATCAAACTTGGAAATACAACCACACCTTGTGGAGAAAATTAAAGAGGCTCAGTCCGGTCACCCCAGCATTGAAGGAATTAAAAGGAAGTTGAGTATGGGCAAGGCCTCGGAATTTGTCATAGACAATGAAGGAATATTATGGTACGGAGAAAGGCTATGCGTGCCAAACATAGAAGACCTTAAACAGCAAGTTTTAACTGAAGCACACACCACTCCATATTCGATCCACCCTGGAGGAACCAAAATGTATAAGGATATTCAGGAAAGATTTTGGTGGCACGGTATGAAGAGGGACATAGCCGCTTTCATTGCATGTTGCGACTCATGTCAACGCATAAAAGCTGAACATCAGAGACCAGCCGGACTACTGCAACCTAACAAAATACCTGAGTGGAAATGGGATGAAATAGGGATGGATTTTATTGTCGGATTACCTCGATCACGACACGGGAATGATGCCATATGGGTCATCACTGACAGGTTGACCAAAGTAGCACACTTTATTCCAGTGAAGACAACCTACACCACTCAGAGGCTTGCCAGGATTTATCTTTCCCGCATAGTCTGTCTGCATGGTGTCCCGAAGACTATAATTTCCGACAGAGGCACTCAGTTCGTCTCAAGATTTTGGGAGCAATTACAACAGGCTCTGGGAACCCAACTAGCCTTCAGTACTGCATACCATCCACAGACTGATGGACAAACAGAACGCGTAAACCAGGTTTTAGAAGACATGCTGAGAGCATGTGTCCTCACCTATGGAAACAGTTGGGAGGACAGCGTGCCATATGCCGAGTTCGCATACAACAACAGTTACCAGGCCAGCCTGCAAATGGCTCCTTTCGAAGCCCTATACGGAAGGAGATGTCGTACCCCGTTAAATTGGTCAGAGACCGGAGACAGCCGCATCTTCGGACCAGATATGCTCAGAGAAGCCGAGGAAAAAGTCAAGCTAATCAGGGACCGACTTGAGACCGCTCAAAGTCGACAGAAAAGTTATTATGATCAGAAACATCGTAGGGTCAGCTTCGAACCCGGTGAATTCGTATACTTGAGAGTATCCCCGATGAGAGGATTGCAATGGTTTAAGACTAAAGGAAAATTAGCACCAAGATTCATTGGACCATTTTGCATAGTGGCACGAAGAGGCACTGTAGCCTACCAGCTAGACTTACCCGAAGACTTGTCCGACATTCACGACGTGTTCCACGTCTCTCAATTAAGGAAGTGCGTAAGCAACCCAGAGAAACAAGTATCTCATGAGAACATTGACATACAGCCAGACCTCACTTATCGAGAACGTCCCATAAGAATATTAGAGGAGTCTGAAAGGAGGACCCGACAGAAAACCATCAAGTTTTTCAAAGTCCAGTGGAGCAATCACACCGATAGTGAAGCAACTTGGGAAAGCGATGATTTTCTTCGGACAGAGCATCCACACTTATTTAAGGATCAGCTGAAATCTCGGGGACGAGATTTTTCCTAAGGGGGTAGGTGTTGTGACACTCCAAAATTTTTACTTTGGTTTTCAGCAAAAAAACTTTGTGGTTTTTGAAAAGAGGCCATTTAAAATTTTCCAGAAAACCTTCCTCTTAAGAAACTCTCTTTCCTTTGGCAAGGTTTTTGTTCTTGCTTCAAACTTTGGTGTTTCACCTTTTGAAACTTCTTCTCTGTTGGTTCTCTCTCAAAATTATTTTTGGGAGTTTAATCTTTTTCTTTTAAAAAGAAACTCCATGAAATTTGGGATTTTCATATCTTGGAACCACCATGACTTGGCATTCTTGCCCATGTGGTAAAACCCCTCCAAAACCTCCCCTACAACTCGTGATCAACCTAAATTCTCTGTCCAAACTAATCCAAACTGGTTTTGGATTTTATTCTAATTATTTTTCCCCTCAATTCAATTCTGAAAATTATTTGGAGCCTGAGAGATTTTCAAAGCAAGTGCCCTATTGCAATTGAGTTTTGACCTCAAACCAATTCTCCTGGATTGTCCTTTGAACCCACAACCCAGAACCATCTTGATCCACTCCTCCTCTTTTCAAATTTTTCAAAATTTAGTCTCTGCAAGTTTGGACCAGATTTGCCAAATTTGGTGAAATTCATATCTACACTCCTCCAAAAATTCCACCAAAATTCAGGCAGCCTATTTGAGCAAAGAGAAGCCACTCCACCAAAAATCAGCTCAAGGAAAAATCCCTACATGCTTGGATCATTCGGTCGAACACCTGGTGGGCATTGTTACTGTTCAAAGTTCAGAAAATTCAGTTTTCAGTTTCGACAGTTTCAGTCACGCGGCCACAGTGCACTTGGCACGTTGCTCGCGGCCTCGCTTGCTTGTCCGAAGCTTCACAGGCGCACTTGGCGCGACCCTGGCGTCGGTGGCGCCCTGGCCCGCCTGCGCCAGCGTGTATTGCGGCGGCCGGCTCCCCGTTACGGCCGACAAGGAGGAGAACGGCGGCGCAACGCCGTTCGGCGCCGCCCAAATCCTCTGGTGGCTCCGCGTGGCCTTCTCCGTGCCAGCGCACGCATGCGGCACCGTCGCCGTGGCGCAGCACGCACAGAGCGCGCTCTCTGCCGCCGACGGGCTCGCACCATCCCGTTCCGTCGAGCTCGCCCTTAACACCCAAACCCCGGCCAGCTTAGCACAAAAACGGACCCTTTGAACCTCCGTGATGACGCTCCACCCCCTAACCACCCCGACCGAGCACTGCGCCACCGTAATCGCTCGCCGGAAATCTCCGTTCACGGCAACCGCCTCGGGCCGCCTATAAAAAGGGCCCCGAGCTCACCCTCATGCACGCAGCATCACCACTCCTCACCAAAGCCCCGCCAGGCCACTAGGGGGACCTCGAGGAGGTCTCCTTCCCCAGCTCCGGCCGCCCCGATCCGCCTCGGCCTCCAGCTCGATTCACTTCGGTGAGGCCACCTCCGGCGCCCAAACCTCGTCCGTAGCCCTCTCTTGCACCCAGTAGTCTAACCCCCACCTCAATTTAATCTTTTCAGCCCTCTCCGACGAGCTCCATCCACGCCCGAACCACCGTCCGCCGGAGTTGAGACCGCCGTCGACGTGCTGCTCACGGGCGACCAACACCACCACCCACCGTTGCAGAAGGACACAGTGAGCACATTGGTAACCTCTGATCCCCATGCCTCGCCGTGGATCGCCGCCGGCGACCACAGCAGCTCTCGGGCGCCGATGAGCCTCGTCCCTCCCATTTGAAAATTTAAACATGACAAGTGGGACCCGCTGTCAGCCTCTCTGTCCTTTCTAAACGAAGCGTTATCTGAAAACGCCTTCTGCCAAATATGTTTTCTCTTCGGGCTGGCGGAATCGCTACCGAAGCGTTTTCTGCTTTTATAAACTAGCCCCTGGAAATCTTCTGTTTCATTATAGATAAGTCCCTGGACAAAAACCCTTATAACTTTTAGTCAGAAAAGTATTTTTGATTGATTCTTTTTCTGTTCTCTTTAAAATTTTGTCTAGTTTTTTATCAGATTTATTTGAAAAATATTTGGTTTACCTTCTGTGCTCTCCTTGGTATTTACATTAGCACATATATTTTCTTTAAACCGTAGATACCGAAGGAGGTGACGGAGCCGCGAACTTCACCGAGCTAGGCTCCGACTACTCTGAACCAGGCAAGCATGTTTGAACTTTTGATATGATGAGTGTCTTGGCATGTTTTGCATTTAGTTAGTTTCATGGCATGCCGGTGAGTATACCGATGAACGTTATTTTATGTGATAAGGAGGTAAGTGAGTTTGATGATCCATACGTGGATGAATGTGAATATGAATGGCCATGTGTTGGCATGAGGATGGGTACGACGGCAGTGTTGTAGCATGCCAGTCTTACGCCAGACTATGTGACTTCAGTGTCAAACCATATCGGTCCAGTACCTATCATTTCCTTCCTTGTACTACCACATGTTTTCCGCAAGGAATATGGTTTAGTAAGTTTCAAACCGCTTTCATGGTACACACCAAAGAGGAGAGGCCGTGATGATGGTTCCATGGCCCTGGATTAAAGCCAGTCATCCGGTCAGGGGGCATGGGTGTTTCCGGTTGGGACCGAGAGGGGGGCACCCCTTAGAGCACTACTAGAAATACCACTACTAATGGCGCACCTAATATGGCCATTAATGGCGCATCACTGGTGCGCCATTGATAGCACGCCATTAGTAATTTTTACTAATGGCGCACCACCTGGTGCGCCATTAGTATCTGGTATACAAATGGCGCACCACCTGGTGCACCATTAGTATGCCTCCCAGGGGGCATGTATACCCAGGTGCTTTGGCATACTAATGGCGCACCACCTCTGGTGCGCCATTAGTAACCGCAGCATACTAATGGCGCACTACCCGGTGATGCGCCATTAGTATGCACTGTCATACTAATGGCGCACTGTCGTGTGATGCGCCATTAGTATGAATATTAGGTTTTTTTTTATTTTTTTATTTTCTGTTTTTTGCACAGGTTACAAAATGTATAATTTGACAAAATATAGACATCACACATCAACAATAGATTCATCAAATACAATAGAAGATTAGTCTTTGAATACAATTCATCATATTAGTCTCCGAATACAATTCATCATATTAGTCTCCGAATTAAAAAGACCGAACAAAGATAGAACATTATACTACAAGTCTCGAGACCGCGAGTAGCGAGTTTGTCTTCGCATTACAAGTCGATATCGATCATCTAAACTACCATCACATAGAAGAGAGCTGCGGTCATCACGATGAGCATCATCACGATGAAACTCGTCTTCATCCGGTTCCTCCAACGCTCCCTCCCCTCTCCCGCTAGATAGCGGGCGTATCTAGATTCGGCCTCAGCCCTAGTGGTGTACCCTTTGTAACTGTTACCGCTGAATCGGTGAACCTGTCTCCGACACTCCTCCCAGTCATCGTAGACTCCGGGAACCTTACCCTTGTACACGACATACGTCGGCATCGCTATGCACTAGCCAAACGAAACGTTAGTACCAATTCACAGACAATACATAAGCAATATATAATTATGCAACAGAACGATCGGAAGAGAAAAGCAAGACATTAATAGCACCGATTACATCTAAGTTGAACGACTCTCGAAACCAAAGAGACATACTACAAGTTCATTAAAGTTTAATTACAACATGAGCCAATCGATGTTTCAGAACTAGACAACTCGACTCAAGGGACCGGAGCGTGGATGAAGCCGCCGTCTATCGTGGGAGTCATGAAAGAACGGGCGTTGTCATCCTGCATTTGTAGCATTGTGTCGATGTCACTGTTGGACGGTTGATTTCTGAGGTAGAACTGCCCCGAGGTACGAAGGACATCTTGATGGATGATTTCCGCAAACTCCAACTGGATGCGAAATAATTCTTGTCGGAGGTCCGCGTCCTGGATTGCCGACACGCTCGCGGCCCAATCTTGGGGTTTACTCGGTAGCAGAAGTTGATGATGGTCCCGTACGATCGCCCGCATGTGATGGATGGCGTAGTAGGCACCCTTCTGACCGCCAGGCGGCTGCTTGACGCAGCAGAACGTCGTATTGTGGGAGAACACGTGCTTGCCGTACTTACGAATAGGCCTGGTGAAGGTGCCTCCAGATTGGGCGTAGCTGGGGAGAACATCATCAAGAACCTTCTTGACATTTGTGTAGTCTACGTTCGACTGACGGTCCGGGTCGAAATACGTGGCCATGGAATATTTGGGGCTTAGGAGGATGAGCGTGCAACGTGTGTCACTGCAGAAAACACGGAATGTTAAAAGAAAAACGATCGAAAAGTAAGAATTCATATGTTACGGGCCGGTTGAGGGGAGGACTTACTCGGGAAAGTAAGGCACGAGGAAGTTATCCTTATCTTGGTTTGCCAGAATGACGCCTTCGAGGTAAGAACTCGCGACTTGCCGGTCCCCAGCGCTGCCCAAGATCTTGGCACGCATGTAGAAGGGGTCGACTATCACGATGTCCGGGGTCTTGTCACGAATGATCCGCATCTCCATACTCAGCGAAAATAGCCGAACGAAGGTGTAGTGCAGCGGATGAAGGTTAAACATAGCAAAGATGTCATCAAACCGCAGGACGATCGTACCCCCGATGTCGCCATCCACAAAGCCCTTGCCCTCTGGCACCTTGGCCACGAAAACCGGGTATGCCACATCCTTCTCTCTGAGACGCCGCTTCTCCAAAGAAAGAACACTGTCGTGCAGACTCCGCATAGCACCGGTTGCAGCATTGAGCATATTTGGTGGTAGCATCGCCCTACCCGCCACATGCACCCTCCTCGAGATATCCTGCGGTGAAGGTGGCCCGTCCTGAGCATGGATCGTACTCGGTGCCGGCTGGCTCGCACCCTTCTTAGTCTTTCTTTTGCGTGCCTTCTTCTTCTCCTGTAATGGGACCGAGTTCTGCTCACAGACCGCCTTCTTGAGTGTGTTGGGGCTGATAATATTTCGCACCTCGCCTATCTGAGGCTCGGTGAAGTCGGCAGCTGGAGGCGTCTCCTGAGAGCTGAACGCCAGACGGCGCCTGTTGCAACTTGGCTTCTCCGCGATACGAGCTAGATCGCACACGTCTTTTGTTGGGTTTGGTTCTTGAGAAGGAGGCCCCATGAAGTCGCCATCGTACCCATGCTCGGCAAAGTACTGATCGACGTTGCCAAATGTATCATCGTCGTCGTCGTCGTCGTTCTGATCCTGTGCCATATGCATGTTTGGATCCAGTGGCATAGGGATGACCGGCACCGTTACGGCGGTCTTGCCATGGGGCCGACTTGGCGCCGGCACGACTGGCGGTGTTGTCTTTGGGGTGGTGTCCCCCGCTCCCAAACGAATCTGGCTCTTCGGCCAAAGCAGGGGCCAGCTCAGGCAGGCGCTAAGGGTCATCACGTCATCATCGTCGGCCTCGACGGGTCGAATCGGAGGTAACAAGTCGTCGCAGCCTGGCAGCACCCGAACCAGTTGAACCCTAAACAAGTTGGGTGGCATCTGGGTACCGTGGAACAAGGGGTTGCCCGGTTGAACGATTTTGCCCTTGGCGACATCGACCAACTCGTTGTTCACGAAGTGGAGGAGAGTGCACGGAACATCGGCGGCACCCTGCGAAAACATGTAGGGCGTCAGGGATGCCCAGTCAAAGGCAAGGAGATGAAGTCCTCGGCCGAGAGAGGCTTAATTAGTTACCGTGATGATGGCGTCGAGCTCGGCTAATGTCGAGGCACCGCCAACGGCGGGCGTGCAGTTGACGGAGCGGCCGCTTGCTGAAGAGGTGCCGGCCGGCGTACACCCGGGTGCTTTAAGCTCCCGTGCCGGCGTCGGAGACACCAATGCCGCCTCCGCCGGAGGCACCAATGGCCCCGCCATCGCATTATGCGAGTTGCTGGCCGTGAAGCTAGGAATCGGGGGCGGCCCCTGTTGGCCGCCCGCAATCCACACACTCAACCCCGAGATCAAGGTAGGCACAAGGGCGGTGATCGTCGCTCCGAGTCGTTGTTCCACTTGCTCTTGGACAATCTCCAGAATCCGCGCCACCTGTGCCTTGAGTTCTTGAACCTCTCGCGCCTGGCTTTCCGAGCTGGTCTTTTTCTCCTTCCGCACACTAGCGGTATAGTATGACCCCCATTTTGTCGACAAGCCTTTGCCGGCCACACGACCAGCTGACGTCGGCTTACTGAGCTTATCCTTGTTCTTCATTATATTCAACCCCCTATTTAGAGTGGTGTCCCAAGGGTTGCTCTGAGTCGACCCCGCGCTACTGCTTTCAGTCGCCTGCGGAAGGAATGTGAACCATTTAGAAATTCGGCTTCATTAATTAGAATGCAACCATATGGAGCTAATTACGCGGGGGTGTATTCCTTACCAGAACAAGCTCAAGCCGCCTGGTCTTCGGATCCGTGGTAAGCTCCTTTGTTTTCGGGTCCTTCTTGTACCGGGCCTTGACAAAGTTCCTGGTTTGCTTGTCACCGTATTTATCGAAGAGGGGCGGTAGGCCTTGCTCGGCACGGTCCGCCTCCTCCTTGTCCCATATAGGCTCCGCCACTCTGTAACCGCCGGGACCGAGTGTGTGTTCCCCTATGTTCAGCTCCCGCATTTGTTTCCCCCACTCACTTGATTGGGAGCTTGCGGTGCTCGAGCAATTGATCTTGAAGTCGTTGTAGTCATCTTCGGTGGTCGAAGGATTTTTCTCCTTGATCTTCTCATAACTCTCACCTTTCTCGATCATTCTCTTCACATTGCTTTTCCAAGTAGACAGGGCCTTGCTCATCTTCGTGAGGGCAGCATTGTTCACTTTATTCCCTTTGAGGCTTGTGTTTTCGAATTCAGCGGGGAACTTGTATCGTTCGTGCAGCTTCGTGAAGAGGAGGTGGCGCAAATTCCCCCGGTCAGGATGCCTCAGGTTCTCGGTGTTGATCGAGACGGTGCTCCGGACAATGCACCCGAGCTGAAGCGAGTACCCCTTGACTATTCGTTCGGGCGCCGTTGGATTCCCGTTGGAGTCCACTTCAGTAACTTCCTCCTTGAGGGTGCGGAGCACGATCGGGCGCCGGTCCTTCCGTTGCCTCTTCGGCTGGCTGCTATCTGTGCGTGCGCCGCCATCATCAGTGGTGGCATCCTCGGCGGCACCATCAGTGGTGGCATCAGTGTGGTCATCCTCGGCGGCACCATCCGTGGTCTCAGGATCGGTGGGGAAGGCGGCGGCCTCATACAAGTGAGGTTGTTCCTCCATCTCCTGGGACAGCTCCCAGAATGCCTTGCCGCCCGAACCCCCGGCCTCATCGTTGTGGGCCATGTTTCTCTCTAAATAGAAGCAAAGTTTGCTCAAAAAGTTGGTTATTGTCAAGGAACAAGATCATGGTCTCATCATTTAGGGTTTGTCGACACCGAGGCATCCTAAAATCTAAGCTTTTATCATTGAGGGTTTTTCGACGCCAAGGCACCCTAAAAGCCTAACTTTTCATCATTTCGGTTTTTATCGACACCGAGGCACCCTAAAAGCCATGCATTAGTCACAAGTACGCCGGGGCACTTGATCCTACTTAATTAACTACTAAGATACCCCGGCCCATGCATTAGTCACAAGTACCCCATATGTCCTATTTTTAGCAAAGTCATGCTAAAATTCACGGAAAATTTCAGCATGACCTTTGCTGAAAATAGGACATATGGAGTACCCGAATTTGCCGGAACGGAAGTTAATCGACATTCCGGCAAACTCAAGGGCCTCTCGGGGTACCTGCAAAATCATCACGACACGATGGTCGGAGACAAAACCCAGCAAACTAGCAAAATCATCACAAATTGTTTTCTGTTAAAGATGATCATCATCTTTACAAGTCTTTCTCAATGTGATCACAAGTAATTCAGAGGCATCACAAGTAATTCAGAGCATCACAAGGCATTAGTAGTTCAGTACATGAACAAGTTTTACAAACCCATATAAGAACAAGTGACTTCTAGTCCCATTGACACTCCTGGTTTTCTACAAACACCAAGTACTAGGGCACACAAAAGTTCTGAAATTTGTGTGCCTAACTGAATTAACTGAATTTTCAGTAACCGAATAAACTGAATTTTCAAAACTGCAAGAATACAATCGAGAAAAATCCAACAGCACTAGAACTGAGCTGATTGACAGTAGTTTTGTTCACTGTTATGTTGGCCTAACTGGATGTTGGCTATCTTTTATAGTGTCTCTGTTACATGCCAGTTTGGTCATTGCTAACTCTTGATGTAACTGATATTTTGATTCCTGAACCCCCGATATGCTGTTGTGGTTAATCCTAAGAGAAGATTTTGAACAATGAGAAGTCCATGGATATGTTGTGTTTCTGACTTCCGTTGAGGATCATGGAAATTGGATATGTGAGTGGTCGGTGGACCAACTTTTCACTAAAAATAACAGAAGAGTCCTTTGTTTTCCACTAAAATTATCAGTGTCATCTGGTTTCATGGCAATATTTATCTAGCATGTTCCGTATTGATTTCATTTTATTTTCTGTTCCATCATATTTCAGTTAGTACTAAGGTTCTTTTTTTAGGGAACTCAGTTAGTACTCAGTTTACAGAAACGGTTCGATGTCTATCATATACAACCATTTTCCCTGTTATAAAAGACATGAAAGATCACAACAATATTGATCTGAAAAGAACAGAAAAAAAAGAGAAATAGTATGTATGCAGTGGTGATTCTACCTTGCTTTCTCAGCCGTGGGTGATGATGTGCCTCTGTTCTGTTGTGTCTGCAGTGGTATGGAGATGAATGAATTGGTATTAGGTTCAAATATGATCGATGGATACTCTAACTGTCCCAGAAGCACAAGATGTATAATAATAACACAAGTGATAAATAACCTAAAAGAAGATAAATAACTTGAAGCACTAACAAACAACTTCAGCGGCACGATTTTTGCAGAACCACAACTTCAGAGATTTATAACACAGAAGCACAACTTCAGAAGAAAGAGTAACACATAACCCAAGTTTCCAAGTTAGAGGAGTTCGACAACGGATCTGACAGAAATGGCCCTGCGATGTCAGTGATGATGTGGAGTCTCAATTTACTCAAAAGACAGTGTTGTA
This sequence comes from Triticum aestivum, assembly GCF_018294505.1. Taxonomy (NCBI): domain Eukaryota; kingdom Viridiplantae; phylum Streptophyta; class Magnoliopsida; order Poales; family Poaceae; genus Triticum; species Triticum aestivum. The sequence goes on along the minus strand of NC_057804.1, from coordinate 435,247,654 downwards.
ACGACAGTAGCTGAATCTGGTTGCAGAAATACAATTTTCTCCATAATGCGCAGTCAACAACTTAATGAGTTCAGCAAAAGGTTTTAACTAAATATTCTGGAGGTGTGAGCATCAACAATAAATCTTCTCCAATGCTTTACACTTCCCAATGACAAAACAAAGTTGTATCTCTAGCCAAGTTTCAACATGAGCCAACCTCAAATCCTTCAACTTCTCACAACAGAAAATCATATCTATTCAGGTTGTGAGCGTTGTACGAGGAATCATAACCCACAACAGAACCCCAGAAGTTCTCCCTCGATCTCAAATTCAAACTTTTGGAGCTTCGTCCATCCTGGACCAAACTTTAGGTGGCCATACTAACTGACTCCCTTTCAGTTCTTTATTACATGATTTGCACCAGAAAAATCTTCACCACATGCATATATAATGTTGATCTCCTATATATGTTTTGCAAAAATTCTATATAATCCCACAAAAATATCGAAGACTAATGGCGAAGCTTCATAAAATTTGACTTAGGTCAAACTAATATGCAGAGTAAATAAAACAGAAAAAGTAGTTAAGTTTATTTTGACAATCACCCAATAACCCTGAAAGAACTGGCTCTACCCAACTTATATCCATCCAGAGGCCCAAAGAGAACTGACCCTTAATATATACTCCCTCCTTTAGTGATCTAAACATTCTCATATTTCTTGACGTGATCTAGCCCAAAGAGAACCGACCCTTAATTATATACTCCCCTTTAGTGATCTAAATACTCTTATATTTCTTTACGCGATCTAAACATTCTAATATTTCTTTATGCAGGGAGTACATGAACTAAAGCACTGTCATGTGTCATCCCATGGAAGAAACAGAGAATTGCAGAGCAAACTAATAATTCGTTTATTATTCATAAAGAACTGTACTGAATTACGTACACGAGCGAAAGCACTGTCATGTGTCGAAGATTAACCATGGTTAACATCCATGGAGCTGGTTGATGGCCAATTAACACGATGATTAGTACTAATGGCGAAGACTAACCATGGTTAATATCCATGGAGCTGGTTGATGGCTAATGAGTAATGAGAGGGGTTAGCTAGGCAGGCAGGCGGCAGACCTTGAGACGGGCTCGACGTTGATGGCGCGGCACTCGTAGCAGCCGGAGAGGCCGCGGAGGGAGGACGGGTGCCCCGGCGACAGTGGTGTGGACGGGGCGGGGTCGAGGTGGGGCAGCGGCGTCGGGGCGGGGTCGAGGCGGCGTCGGGGCGGCGGGGCAGCGTCGAGGCAGAGTCGGGGCGGCGGGGTCGCGTCGAGGCGGCGTCGGGGCGGCGGGGTCACATCGAGGTGGCGTCGGGGCGGCGTCCGGGCGGCGGGGTCGCGTCGAGGCGGCGGGGCAGCGTCGAGGTGGCGGGGACGGTGGCGTCGAGGGAGGCGGGGCGAGGGAGAGGGAAGGCGAGGAGAGGGCGAGGGAGGGAGAGGGCGAGGGCGAGGGCGAGGGCGAGGGCAGCGGCGGCGGCGGCGGTGGATCGAGAGGGAGAGAACTGGCGAGGGGGAGAGGGAAGGGGGGATCGGGCGAAGGGGGGATCGGGCGAAGGGGGATTGGGCCACAATACTAATGGCGCACCTCACCGTGGTGCGCCATTAGTATTTTTTTTATTTCAACTCGAGCCAAAAGGTTATGTACTACCAGAACCTATCCACGTCAAGCCCACTCTACTAGCTCGACTGGTCAGCAGCCAGTTCTCACACCAGGAGGTCCTGGGTTCGACTCCCAGGCTCCACAATTTTTTTTTATCATTTAAAAAGCTGTTTGATACTTATTTATGTTTAAATATGTTCAAACTTGTTTAAATAATAACAGTAATATTTTTTTATAAGACAGTAGCATTTAAAAAGCTGTTTCATACTTATTTTTTTTATAAGACGATGCGCGCGGTGCGGGGGGTCGGCGGCGGCGGTTGAGTAGGGGAATCGAGGGTGCGGTGGGTCGGCGGCGGCGGCCGGTGGACTTGGGGGGTGCTCGGCGCCGAGGGGGACCGGATCTGGCGAGGTGGGATAGCGGTCGAGATGGAGGGGGATCGAGGTGGGCTCCACAAATTTTTTTTAGCATTTAAAAAGCTGTTTGATACTTATTTGTGTTTAAATATGTTCAAACTTGTTTAAATAATAACAGTAATATTTTTTTATAAGACAGTAGCATTTAAAAAGCTGTTTGATACTAATTTTTTTTATAAGACGGTGCGCGGGGTGCGGGGGGTCGGCGGCGGCGGTTGGGTAGGGGAATTGAGGGTGCGGGGGGTCGGCGGCGGCGTCCGGTGGACTGGGGGGGTGCTCGGCGGCGAGGGGGGCCGGATCTGGCGAGGTGGGATAGCGATAGAGATGGAGGGGGATCGAGATCGAGTGTCCATGAAATTTAAAAATATTCATGATAGTTCAAAAAGTACCCATGAAATACAATCGAGAAATGAAGGCTACGATTTAAATACAATCGATCTTAGCTAGCTATCTGTTCACAATCTTCTTGCCCTTCTTTTTCGCAAATGGAGTTCTTCTATGGAACGGACGTCCTTTAGGTAGGGTGGTCCTGCTTCTTCTTGTGGTGTATGCTGCTACTTCATCATCGTCGTCATGTTCGATCCTCGGGTCACCGTACTTGTCGAACTCTTGCTCATTGGCTACTCCATCCATTCCGATGATCTTCCTTTTGCCTCTCCTCACGACAACACGACTGGGCTTTGGCGGGTCGGTAATGAAGAAGCATTGGTCCACTTGGGAAGCCAGTACCCATGGCTCCATTTTCGCGGTGACGTTTGCGCCCGCGGTCTTGGATTTGGCTTCGGGTATAACCATGGTGGTGAAATACCGGTCTTCTTTTATGACGTTCTTGGCCCATCTGACACGGAACATCGGGACCTTCTCTCCAGCGTAGCTCAGCTCCCAGATCTCCTCGATCCTTCCGTAGTATCTGTCCTTGTCGTTACCGGTGTAGGATTCCATCGTTACCCCGGAGTTCTGATAACCATCGCTCTTCATGTCCTTGGTCTCGGTGTAGAATGTGTAGCCGTTGATATCGTACGCCTCATAGGTCATCAGGTTGTGCTCGGCGCCCTGTGACAAGGCGAATATGAGTTGTTCTTCCGCGGAAGAATCCTCATGTAAAGGGTACGACAGAAGCTTATGCTTGAACCAACGCGTGAAACATGAGTTGTGCTCTTTGAGTGTATCTCCGTCCGTCCTCTGTTGGCCTCGGTCATTGTACGTCTTTTTAATAAAGGTTTTGTGCTCTACCACCCAAGGATCGACCACGTCTATGTGTTGTAGCGCGACTAGGTTTTCTCTTTCAAAGTCGGCGAGTCGACCCTCGAAGTCGACATGCATTTCACGGCGACCCTCACGGTGGCCCCATCCAGCGAGCCTGCCGAGGTGCCTGTTGACGGGCAGACCAACGGGGTTCTCGATGCCTAGATAATTCGTGCAGTAGGAGATGCACTCTTCGGTCAGAAAGCCCCTGGCTATGCTTCCTTCTGGACGTGACATGTTGCGAACGTATCCTTTGATGACACCATTCATCCTTTCGAACGGCATCATGCTGTGCAGGAACGTCGGCCCGAGTTGGATGATATCCTCCACTATATGGACCAGCAGATGCACCATAACGTCGAAGAATGCGGGCGGGAAGTACATCTCAAGCTCGCATAGTATCACCACGATCTCTTCCTGTAGCCTTCTGAGTTGCCTCACGCCAATCGACTTCCGAGAGATGACGTCGAAGAAGTTGCATAGGCCAAATAGCGTTTCACGGACGTGCGCGTCCATGATCCCACGGATTGCAACTGGAAGTATCTGCGTCATCAGCACGTGACAGTCGTGAGACTTCATCCCGCTGAACTTCTGCTTCGCTGGGTCTAGGTATCTGCTTATCTTCCCCGCGTAACCGTAAGGAAGTTTTACTCCTAGGAGGCAGGTGAAAAACTGCTCGATCTCCTCCTGACTTAGAGTGAAGCACGCGGGAGGGTAGTCATTTCCGGTCTTCTTGGCCTTTTTGCCTTTGCGACGACTTTCTGTGTCCTGCTTCGCCTCATCATCATCATCATCATCATCATCATCATCATCATCATCATCATCATCATCATCATATATAGCGTGAAGCTCCTGCCTGATGCCCATTGATTTCAAGTCTGCCCTTGCTTTCGGCCCATCTTTGGTCCTCTCTGGCATGTTGAGCAGGGTACCAAGCAGACTCTCGCACACGTTCTTCGTGATATGCATGACATCAAGGCTGTGAGGCACACGGTGGATCTTCCAGTACGGCAAGTCCCAGAAAACAGACCTCGTTTTCCATACCTTCAGCAGCGGCTCTGGCGCCTTTCGCTTCTTTCCCGGCTCTGGCGCCTTTTGCTTCTTTCCCGGCAGTGGGCAGTCTTTCCAATTTTTCAACAGCTTGTCTATTTCCTCGCCGCTCCTCGTACACGGGCGTTTTCGGGGTTCGGTTTCACCATCGAACAGATCCTTGCGTTTCCTCCACGGGTCATCGTCGCGAAGCCACCTTCGATGTCCCATGAACACGGTTTTCGAAGACCCGGGATCTCTATCTAGCTGGCGATACGTTGTGTCATCCATGCACCTTACGCATCCAGAAAATCCGTGGACTACCTGCCCCGCAAGATATCCGTAACCGAGATAGTCGTGCACCGTCGTGAGCAGTGCGGCTCTCATAGGGAAATATTCTTTCTCTGCGGCGTCCCACGTATTGGCTGGCGTTTTCCACAGCGTGTCAAGCTCCTCTTTCAGCAGCCCCAGATACAGATTGATGTCGTTCCCTGGTTGTTTCGGCCCTTCAATTAGCATACTCATGTGAATGTACTTCCTCTTCATGCACAACCAGGGGGGAAGGTTGTACATCCACACAAACACAGGCCAGGTGCTATGTGTGCTTCTCTGGCTGCCAAACGGATTGACTCCATCGGTGCTCGCGCCCAGCACGATGTTCCTTGGATCGTTCCCAAATTCTGGGTATTCGAAGTTCAATGCTTGCCACTGGCTCGCATCCTTAGGGTGACTCAGCATCTTGTCTTTTTTATCTATCTCCGGATCATTTGCGTCATCTTCTCGCTTCTTCTCCTCCCTATCCGCGTGCCAACGCAGGAGCTTTGCTACCTTAGGATCCGCGAAATACCGCTGCAGACGAGGAGTGATCGGAAAGTACCACACCACTTTTCGAGGAGCTTTCTTCCTCTTCTTGTATCGAGTGACACCGCACACCGGACATATTGTAGACTCCGCGTGCTCGTCCCGATAAATGATGCAATTGTTCATGCACACATGGTATTTCACGTGCGGTAAATCCAGAGGACACACGATTTTCTTCGCCTCCTCCAAACTGGTCGGGCACTTGTTCCCCTTGGGAAGACGTTCGTGCCAGAATGACATGTTCTCGTCGAAGCATGCGTCGGTCATTTTGTGTTTTACCTTCATCTCCAGGGCCATGAGCGTTACTTTCAGGCGGGTATCCTCGGGCCTGCATCCTTCATACAATGGAGTAACCGCGTCTAACTCAAGTTGATCCATCTTGGCTTTCTCTCGGGCGGCAGCTCTTGCGTTATCCGTCTGCTTGAGAAGCAGCTCTTGAATATGAGGGTCCTGCACCCAGCCCATCGATGGTCCAGCGTCGTCTGCTCTGCCGGCATCATCATCTTCATGATCATGCCCGTCGCCTGCTCCGGCATCTTCCTCATCATCATGTCCTGCATCTTCTACATGATGACTGTGTACAGCATCACAGTCGTGATCATCTCCTGGGGATTCTTCGTCTTCTCGCCCGCCCGAGCCGCGGTGGTTGTCTTGCTGCCCTTCCTCATTTCTTGCCCGGCCCGCATGGACGACTTCGTAGTCATCTTCATCACCTTGCCACCGATAGCCATCCATGAAACCACGCAACAGCAGGTGGTCCCGCACCTGCCCGGAATCCGGGTCCGCAATAAGGCTCTTCAGCTTGCATCTTCGACACGGACATCTTATCTCCGTCTCGTTCTTTTGAAGCATCTCGGCCTTCGCGGACCTCAAAAACCTATTCACGATGCCTTCGGTCATCGTGCGGACCATGGTCGCCTGCGGGGTAGAGCAAAACGATATTTTAGAACCAAACAAAAATTTGGCATGACTTTCCCTAAAAATAGGACCAAAAAGAATGCTTAATGCCAAAATTCTCGCCGAAACGGAAATGAATCAACATTCCGGCAAAATATTGGCAACTATCGCATATCAAATACCGGTACACCTCCAAACACAAACACATATGGAACACCACAAACATATGCAACACCACGAACATACATAGATCTAGCTAGGCCGTAAAAAGTGCATGTGCACATTGTTGTAAGGAGAACAACCTAAATATAGCTTCCCCCCTTACTTACCTATTAAAACAAGGTAATTTAACCACTTAATTTGAATGAATCTATGGTGGAAATGAGGTGAAAAAGAGGAGGCACCCGAGACAAGGAGGAGGTGGAGAGAATGAAGTGGGGAGAAAGTGAGTGTGTGGGTAGGAGAGGCTGTCCCAAATATCTTGTTGCTGCCCACTTACTAATGGCGCACCTCTTGCATGGTGCGCCATTAGTAGTTACAACTACTAATGGCGCACTTAAGCAGGATGCGCCATTAGTATGTTTGGATAGGCGCACTAGTTCAAAAAAAAAATTCTGTACTAATGGTGCACCCACTGCCTGGTGCGCCATTAGTAGTTACAACTACTAATGGCGCACTTGGGCAGGATGCGCCATTAGTATGTTTGGATAGGCGCATTAGTTCAAAAAAAAATTTCTATACTAATGGCGCACCTGCTGCCTGGTGCGCCATTAGTAGTTACAACTACTAATGGCGCACTTTGCCCGGATGCGCCATTAGTATGTTTGGACAGGCGCACTAGTTAAAAAAAAATTTGATACTAATGGCGCACCCATAGCATGGTGCGCCATTAGTAGTTTAAACTCTAATGGCGCATCAGATTGTGGTGCGCCATTAGTATATACTAATGGCGCACCATCTTTCTGGTGCGCCATTAGTGTCAATCCCATCTATAGCCCTTTTCCTAGTAGTGGAGCGCGCGTATATAAATTTGATCCCATGCTATTCGAGATTGTGATCTCCCCGTCTCAAAAGTTTTTCTTGGACGATGACTAGGGTGATTCCTAGCATCAAGAGGTAGGATGGGTGTGTACCGGTTAGCTGTGTTTTCTTCTGAAATACCGTAAACGGAACTAGTCCTTCGTGACTACGGAAATCCGTTGACTGTGGGAAAAATTTTGTACAAACTCTGCAGAGTCATATATTCCTCCAAATCATCTCTTCCATGTCAAGTTTCGTTCCTTCTTATCCTAATCAATTGTCAGCTTTGATGACAGAGACTCCGGTGAATCGCATGAGTGCTAAGTCCGGTTAAATGATCACTCCTGTGGATGGACTAACCTGTTTGTTTTCATGAATTGAATGTTTATTATGAGTATTATGTACTTGTGAATAAAAGCCCTTTATGTGATGTCGCTCAGACGTCCGACTGTGGCATTTCTTTTAAAGCCCTTTTTGTGATGTCGCTCAGACGTCCGACTGTGGCATTTCTTTTAAAGCCCTTTCTGCGATGTCGCTCAGACGTCCGACTGTGGCATTTCTTTTAAAGCCCTTTTTGTGATGTCGCTCAGACGTCCGACTGTGGCATTTCTTTTAAAGCCCTTTCTGCGATGTCGCTCAGACGTCCGACTGTGGCATTTCTTTTAAAGCCCTTTCTACGATGTCGCTCAGACGTCCGACTGTGGCATTTCTTTTAAAGCCCTTTTTGCGATGCCGCTCAGACGTCTGACGGTGGCATTTCTTTTAAAGCCCTTTCTGCGATGTCGCTCAGACGTCCGACCGTGGCATTTCTTTTAAAAGCCCTTTATGTGGTGTCGCTAAGATGCCCGACTGTGGCATCATTTCCTTATATTTTTTTTGTTCACCCTTCGAGGCGTCGCTTCAGACACCCGATCGATCCTTATTTATGTTCTGTGGAATTTCAGGCGGACTACCGCCGTTTTCCCTTCTTACTCACCCGTTATGCCAATTTTATTTATTGTGCATTAATGAATTAATCATGTTGCATCCATGGATGCATTTGTTATATCTTACGTACGAACTGTCTTGCGAGTACTTTCAAAGTACTCACTGGCTTGTTGATTTGGCCAGATGCTGACGAAGGCGATCTCATGGATGAAGAGTTCGATAGCGAGTCCGACACTTAGAGGAGTCCCAGTCAGTCTCGTGCGACCCTGGATTTGGCCACTGTTTTATATCCGCTTCCGCTACCAAATAAATTCATCGAGCCTCTCCTCGACGCTCGATGAGATGACAGACGTAGAGTCTTGTATTTCTCTCCCCGCTGTGTTTTTCCACCACCAGCCTATCCTTGAGTCAGTAGTATGTCTCCACACCACTGTGTTCTGTCCGCCATTATGTATGATTATTGGCGTGCTTGTAATAATTTGGTTGAGCAACCGTAGTTCGACCCTGTAATATATTTTATGCTACTGGCTTATTGTATCAAGAATTTGTCTGCCAGTGTGGAGGATTTCTCTCATACTGGACTCAAAAGACTGGTTTATCAATAAATATTTTTATTGGAAAACCGGTCGTGACAGTACGCGTAATGTCGGTCCGGGCCGCTTCATCCAACAATACCACCGAACCAAAGTATGACTTGCTGGTAAGCAGTATGACTTGTATCGCCCCCAACTCACTTGTGTTCTACTCGTGCATATAACATCAGAGCATAAAACCTAGGCTCGGATGCCACTGTTGGGGAACGTAGTAATTTCAAAAAAAATTCCTACGTCCACACAAGATCATGGTGATGGCATAGCAACGAGAGGGGAGAGTGTTGTCCACGTACCCTCGTAGACCGTAAGCGGAAGCGTTATGACAACGCGGTTGATGTAGTCGTACGTCTTCACGATCTGACCGATCCAAGTACCGACGTACGGCACCTCCGAGTTCAGCACACGTTCGGCTCGATGACGATCCCCGGGCTCCGATCCAGCAAAGCTTCGGGGATGAGTTCCGTCAGCACGACGGCGTGGTGATGATGATGATGCTCTACCGGCGCAGGGCTTCACCTAAACTCCGCGACGATATGACCGAGGTGGAATATGGTGGAGGGGGGCACCGCACACGGCTAAGGAACGATCCGTAGATCAACTTGTGTTGTCCATGGGGTGCCCCCTGCCCCCGTATATAAAGGAGTGAAGGAGGGGAGGGCCGTCCCTCTCTATGGCGCGCCCTAGGGGAGTCCTACTCCCACCTGGAGTAGGATTCCCCTTTTCCTAGTCCAACTAGGTGTCCTTCCAAGTAGTAGGAGTAGGAGACAAGGAAGGGGAAGAGGGAAGAGAAGGAAGGAGGGGGCGCCGCCCCTCCCCCTAGTCCAATTCGGACTAGTCAATGGGGGGGGGGGGGGCGGCCTGCCTCTCCCTCTCCCCTAAAGCCCAATAAGGCCCATATACTTCTTCCCCCGTATCCCTGTAACTCCCCGGTACTCCGAAAAATACCCGAATCACTCGGAACCTTTCCGAACTCCGAATATAGTCGTCCAATATATCGATCTTTATGTCTCGACCATTTCGAGACTCCTCGTCATGTCCCCGATCTCATCCGGGACTCCGAACTCCTTTGGTACATCAAAACTCATAAACTCATAATATAACTGTCATTGAAACCTTAAGCGTGCGGACCCTACGGGTTCGAGAACTATGTAGACATGACCTAGAACTATTCTTGGTCAATAACCAATAGCGGAACCTGGATGCTCATATTGGCTCCTACATATTCTACGAAGATCTTTATCGGTCAAACCGCATAACAACATACGTTGTTCCCTTTGTCATCGGTATGTTACTTGCCCGAGATTCGATCGTCGGTATCCAATACCTAGTTCAATCTCGTTACCGGCAAGTCTCTTTACTCGTTACGTAATGCATCATTCCATAACTAACTCATTAGCTACATTGCTTGCAAGGCTTATAGTGATGTGCATTACCGAGAGGGCCTAGAGATACCTCTCCGACAATCGGAGTGACAAAACCTAATCTCGAAATACGCCAACCCAACATGTACCTTTGGAGACACCTGCAGTACTCCTTTATAATCACCCAGTTACGTTGTGACGTTTGGTAGCACCCAAAGTGTTCCTCCGGCAAACGGGAGTTGCATAATCTCATAGTTACAGGAACATGTATAAGTCATGAAGAAAGCAATAGCAACATACTAAACGATCAAGTGCTAGGCTAATGGAATGGGTCATGTCAATCACATCATTCTCCTAATGATGTGATCCCGTTAATCAAATGACAACTCATGTCTATGGCTAGGAAACTTAACCATCTTTGATTCACGAGCTAGTCAAGTAGAGGCATACTAGTGACACTATGTTTGTCTATGTATTCACACATGTATTATGTTTCCGGTTAATACAGTTCTAGAATGAATAATAAACATTTATCATGATATAAGGAAATAAATAATAACTTTATTATTGCCTCTAGGGCATATTTCCTTCAGCACCATCGAGCAGTCTTCTTGAAGCTTGACTTCCACAAAGCGTATGATACTGTCCACTGGCCCTTCTTGCAAGAAGTGCTGCTCCGTAAGGGCTTTGACGACCGATAGGTGACTCGAATTATGCAATTGGTCTCCTGCGGTCAGACTGCGGTGAACATCAACAGTGAGATTGGGCCATACTTCCCCACCCTCTGTGGGGTTCGTCAGGGTGACCCGTTCTCGCCGTTCCTGTTCAACATGGTGGTGGATGCCCTGGCCGCTATCCTCGACAAGGCCAAGTATGCAACATCGCGTTGAGCCCTGGAAAGGGTGCTGGTTGTCGAAGGCTGCTCATGTGATCCTCATCAACTCCTCGCTCGCCAGCCTTCTCTGGTTCCTCATGAGCTTCTATAGCCTTCATGAGACGCTCCATAAGGAAATTGCTAAGTACCAGTCCAGATTCTTCTGGGCTGGCAAGGATGACAAGCAAAAGTACCACATGGTGAGCTGGCCGGACATCTGCAAACCCAAGGACCAGGGTGGTCTTGGGATTTTGTCCTCCCTGTGCATGAACATTGCCCTCCTGACCCGTTGGCTCTAGCGCATTGCTAATGGCGACAGAGGCGTTTGGCTCACCATCATCCGGAACAAGTACCTTCGTGGACAACCTCTTGCATTCTATCAGCGATCGGGCAGCTCCCAGTTTTGGCAGGCCGTCATCCAGCTGCTCCCTGTGCTTCACATTGGCACTTCCATCTCGGTTGGTACTGTGTCCGCGACCCTGTTCTGGTTTGATCGGTGGATTGGCGACATCCCTCTGGTCGCTCGTTTTCCGGAGCTATTCGCCATTGCTGTTGACCCTCGGGTCTCTGTCGAGTCGGCCCTTATTGACTTAGGGCGCCTCGCTTTTCGCCGCCCCTTTGGCCTGCCCGAAATGGCCGCCTGGGATGCCCTCCTCCAGGACATCGCCCTTCTCCCGATGAGCATCAACGACACCCCGGACGCCATCTCTTGGCGTCTGGAGTCTTCCGGCTGCTTCTCCACCAAATCCCTATACACAGCCATCGCCCCCTTGCCCACCCCCGAGCCCTTCAGTCTGATCTGGGACATCCGCTTGCCCCTGAAAATCAGGATCTTCCTGTGGCAATGGATCCGTGGCCGCCTCCCTTCCGGAGTAGAGGTCCTCAAGCGTAATGGACTCGGAGATGGGCTTTGCCCCCTGTGCGGCACAGTGGAAGATGCTAATCACATCTTCTTCACGTGCTCTACGACCCAGTTTCTTTGGTCCAGTTTCCGCGAGACGGTTGGAGGCCAGTGGTGCAACTCCAACTTCCCTGACCTTCTCGCGGAGATCCATCCCTCCCCCCTTGCTACCGTCATATCAGATGGCTCTGCGTTAGGGTCCTCACCTGGACGCTTTGGACTGTTCTCAATAAGCTTGTCATCCAAAAGGTGCCTCTTAGACGCGCTAGTGACGCCATTTTTAAAATGTGTGGGTACTTGCAGCTTTGGCGGCCGCCTAGCCGCCCTCAGGATCGGGACGTCATCAACACCCTCCTCGCCGACCTTCGATCGCTCGCCTTCCGCTTGGCACCTCCGCTACCTCCGCCCCGGAGCCCGACTAGATGCTACTTTGCACCTCGTGTGTGTGTGCTTTTTCTGTTCTCAGGGCTTGTTGAGCTGTGCCCTCAACATTAACCCTTTTAGATCCTGTGTGTACTGAGACTTGTGTGTTTGTGTGTGTGTGTGAACCTATGTGGAATGTTGGCTTGGGAGTTGCTTTATAATATAAAGCGGGGCGAAAGCCTTTTTCGGTAAAATAGTTCCCGAACTTCCATTTGGGGGTGACATTTGGACTTTGGCTTCCTTTGAATTTTGTTGCGATTGTTGGGTGGGCAACTGAAAAGTGTCTCCAAAACCCAGAGAGTAATGGTGTTGGAAATATGCCCTAGAGGCAATAATAAAAGGATTATTATTATATTTCCTTGTTCATGATAATTGTCTTTTATTCATGCTATAATTGTATTATCCGGAAATTGTAATACACGTGTGAATACATAAACCACAATACGTCCCTAGTAAGCCTCTAGTTGACTAGCTCGTTGGTCAACTGATAGTCATGGTTTCCTGACTATGGACATTAGATGTCGTTGACAACGGGATCACATCATTAGGAGAATGATGTGATGGACAAGACCCAATCCTAAGCATAGCACAAGATCGTGTAGTTCGTTTTGCTAGAGCTTTTCCAATGTCAAGTATCTCTTCCTTAGACCATGAGATCGTGTAACTCCCGGATACCGTAGGAGTGCTTTGGGTGTACCAAACGTCACAACGTAACTGGGTGACTATAAAGGTGCACTACAGGTATCTCCGAAAGTGTCTGTTGGGTTGACACGGATCGAGACTGGGATTTGTCACTCCGTATTACGGAGAGGTATCACTGGGCCCACTCGGTAGTGCATCATCATAATGAGCTCAAAGTGACCAAGTGTCTGGTCACGGGATCATGCATTACGGTACGAGTAAAGTGACTTGCCGGTAACGAGATTGAACGAGGTATTGGGATACCGACGATCGAATCTCGGGCAAGTAACATACCGTCTGACAAAGGGAATAGTATACGGGGTTGCTTGAATCCTCGACATCGTGGTTCATCCGATGAGATCATCGAGGAGTATGTGGGAGCCAACATGGGTATCCAGATCCCGCTGTTGGTTATTGACCGGAGAGCCGTCTCGGTCATGTCTGCATGTCTCCCGAACCCGTAGGGTCTACACACTTAAGGTTCGGTGACGCTAGGGTTGTATGAATATGAGTATGCAGCAAACCGAATGTTGTTCGGAGTCCCGGATGAGATCCCGGACGTCACGAGGAGTTCCGGAATGGTCCGGAGGTAAAGAATTATATATAGGAAGTGCTGTTTCGGCCATCGGGAAAGTTTCGGGGTCACCCGGTATTGTACCGGGACCACCGGAAGGGTCCCGGGGGTCCACCGGGTGGGGCCACCTATCCCGGAGGGCCCCGTGGGCTGAAGTGGGAGGGGAACCAGCCCCTAGTGGGCTGGTGCGCCCCCCTTGGCCCCCCTGCGCCTAGGGTTGGAAACCCTAGGTGGGGGGGGCGCACCACTTGCCTTGGGGGGCACTCCACCCCCCTGGCCGCCGCCCCCTTGGGAGATTGCATCTCCCAGGGCCGGCGCCCCCCCTGGGGGCCTATATAAAGGAGGGCAGGGGGAGGGCAGCCGCACCCTGTGTCTTGGCGCCTCCCTCCCCCTGCTACACCTCGTCCTCCTCCCGCAGCAGCTTGGCGAAGCCCTGCCGGAGTTCTGCTGCATCCACCACCACGCCGTTGTGCTGCTGGATCATCATCAACCTCTCCTTCCCCCTTGCTGGATCAAGAAGGAGGAGACGTCATCCGCTCCGTACGTGTGTTGAACGCGGAGGTGCTGTCCGTTCGGCACTTGGTCATCGGTGATTTGAATCACGGCGAGTACGACTCCATCATCACCGTTCTCTTGAACGCTTCCGCACGCGATCTACAAGTGGTATGTAGATGCAATCTCTCTCCCATGACTCGTTGCTTAGATGAACTCATAGATGGATCTTGGTGAAACCGTAGGAAAATTTTTAATTTTCTGCAACGTTCCCCAACAGTGGCATCATGAGCTAGGTCTATGCGTAGTTCTCTATTGCACGAGTAGAACACAATTTTGTTGTGGGCGTAGATCTTGTCAACTTGCTTGCCGCTACTAGTCTTTTCTTGCTTCAGCGGTATTGTGGGATGAAGCGGCCCGGACCGACCTTACACGTACGCTTACGTGAGACAGGTTCCACCGACTGACATGCACTAGTTGCATAAGGTGGCTAGCGGGTGTCTGTCTCTCCTACTTTAGTTGGAGCGGATTAGATGAAAAGGGTCCTTATGAAGGGTAAATAGAAGTTGACAAAATCACGTTGTGGTTATTCGTAGGTAAGAAAACGTTCTTGCTAGAACCCAATTGCAGCCACGTAAAAGATGCAACAACAATTAGAGGACGTCTAACTTGTTTTTGCAGCAATTGTCATGTGATGTGATATGGCCAGAAGTTGTGATGAATGATGAATGATATATTGTGATGTATGAGATCATGTTCTTGTAATAGGAATCACGACTTGCATGTCGATGAGTATGACAACCGGCAGGAGCCATAGGAGTTGTCTTTATTTTTGTATGACCTGCGTGTCATTGAAGAACGCCATGTAAATTACTTTACTTTATTGCTAAACGCGTTAGCCATAGAAGTAGAAGTAGTCGTTGGCGTGACAACTTCATGAAGACACGATGATGGAGATCATGATGATGGAGATCATGGTGTCATGCCGGTGACGAAGATGATCATGGAGCCCCGAAGATGGAGATCGAAGGAGCTATATGATATTGGCCATATCATGTCACTACTTATATAATTGCATGTGATGTTTATTATGTTTATGCATCTTGTTTACTTAGAACGACGGTAGTAAATAAGATGATCCCTTATAATAATTTCAAGAAAGTGTTCCCCCTAACTGTGCGCCGTTGCTAAAGTTCGTCGTTTCGAAGCACCACGTGATGATCGGGTGTGATAGATCCTTACGTTCACATACAACGGGTGTAAGACAGTTTTACACATGCAGAAACACTTAGGGTTAACTTGACGAGCCTAGCATGTACAGACATGGCCTCGGAACACAAGAGACCGAAAGGTCGAACATGAGTCGTATGGAAGATACGATCAACATGGAGATGTTCACCGATGATGACTAGTCCGTCTCACGTGATGATCGGACACGGCCTAGTCGACTCGGATCGTGTAACACTTAGATGACTAGAGGGATGTCAATCTGAGTGGGAGTTCATTAAATAATTTGATTAGATGAACTTAATTATCATGAACTTAGTCTAAAGTCTTTGCAAAATATGTCTTGTAGATCAAATGGCCAACGCTCATGTCAACATGAACTTCAACGCGTTCCTAGAGAAAACCAAGCTGAAAGATGATGGCAGCAACTATTCGGACTGGGTCCGGAACCTGAGGATCATCCTCATAGCAGCCAAGAAAGATTATGTCCTAGATGCACCGCTAGGTGAAGCACCCATCCCAGAGAACCAAGACGTTATGAACACTTGGCAATCACGTGCTGATGATTACTCCCTCGTTCAGTGCGGCATGCTTTACAGCTTAGAACCGGGGCTCCAAAAGCGTTTTGAGCGACACGGAGCATATGAGATGTTCGAGGAGCTGAAAATGGTTTTTCAAGCTCATGCCCGGGTCGAGAGATATGAAGTCTCCGACAAGTTCTATAGTTGTAAGATGGAGGAAAACAGTTCTGTCAGTGAGCACATACTCAAAATGTCTGGGTTGCACAACCGCCTGTCCCAGCTGGAGATCAACCTCCCGGACGAGGCGGTCATTGACAGAATCCTTCAGTCGCTCCCACCGAGCTACAAGAGCTTTGTGTTGAACTACAATATGCAGGGGATGGTGAAGACCATTCCTGAAGTATTTTCAATGCTGAAGTCAGCAGAGGTTGAAATCAAGAAAGAACATCAAGTGTTGATGGTCAATAAGACCACTAAGTTCAAGAAGGGCAAGGGTAAGAAGAACTTCAAGAAGGACGGCAAAGATGTTGCCGCGCCCGGTAAGCCAGTTGCCGGGAAGAAGTCAAAGAATGGACCCAAGCCTGAGACTGAGTGCTTTTATTGCAAAGGGAAGGGTCACTGGAAGCGGAACTGCCCCAAATACTTAGCGGACAAGAAGGCCGGCAACACTAAAGGTATATTTGATATACATGTAATTGATGTGTACCTTACCAGTACTCGTAGTAACTCCTGGGTATTTGATACCGGTGCCGTTGCTCATATTTGTAACTCACAGCAGGAGCTGCGGAATAAGCGGAGACTGGCGAAGGACGAGGTGACGATGCGCGTCGGGAATGGTTCCAAGGTCGATGTGATCGCCGTCGGCACGCTACCTCTACATTTACCTACGGGATTAGTTTTAAACCTCAATAATTGTTATTTAGTGCCAAGTTTGAGCATGAACATTGTATCTGGATCTCGTTTGATGCGAGATGGCTACTCATTTAAATCCGAGAATAATGGTTGTTCTATTTATATGAGAGATATGTTTTATGGTCATGCCCCGATGGTCAATGGTTTATTCTTAATGAATCTCGAACGTAATGTTACACATATTCATAGTGTGAATACCAAAAGATGTAAAGTTGATAACGATAGTCCCACATACTTGTGGCACTGCCGCCTTGGTCACATTGGTGTCAAGCGCATGAAGAAGCTCCATGCTGATGGACTTTTAGAGTCTCTCGATTATGAATCATTTGACACATGCGAACCATGCCTCATGGGCAAAATGACCAAGACTCCGTTCTCCGGAACAATGGAGCGAGCAACCAACTTATTGGAAATCATACATACTGATGTGTGTGGTCCAATGAGCGTTGAGGCTCGCGGAGGATATCGTTATGTTCTCACTCTCACTGATGACTTGAGTAGATATGGGTATGTCTACTTGATGAAACACAAGTCTGAGACCTTTGAAAAGTTCAAGGAATTTCAGAATGAAGTAGAGAATCAACGTGACCGAAAGATAAAATTCTTACGATCGGATCGTGGAGGAGAATATTTAAGTCACGAATTTGGTACACACTTAAGAAATGTGGAATCGTTTCACAACTCACGCCGCCTGGAACACCTCAGCGTAACGGTGTGTCCGAACGTCGTAATCGCACTCTATTGGATATGGTGCGATCTATGATGTCTCTTACCGATTTACCGCTATCATTTTGGGGATACGCTCTAGAGACAGCTACATTCACTTTAAATAGGGCACCGTCTAAATCCGTTGAGACGACACCGTATGAATTATGGTTTGGGAAGAAACCTAAGCTGTCGTTTCTAAAAGTTTGGGGATGCGATGCTTATGTCAAGAAACTTCAACCTGAAAAGCTCGAACCCAAGTCGGAAAAATGCGTCTTCATAGGATACCCTAAGGAAACCATTGGGTATACCTTCTACTTAAGATCCGAAGGCAAGATCTTTGTTGCCAAGAACGGATCCTTTCTGGAAAAAGAGTTTCTCTCGAAAGGAGTAAGTGGGAGGAAAGTAGAACTCGATGAAGTACTACCTCTTGAACCGGAAAGTAGTGCAGCTCAGGAAAATGTTCCTGTGGTGCCTACACCGACTGGAGAGGAAATTAATGATGATGATCAAGGTACTTCGGATCAAGTTGCTACTGAACTTCGTAGGTCCACAAGGACACGTTCCACACCAGAGTGGTATGGCAACCCTGTCCTGGAAATCATGTTGTTAGACAACGGTGAACCTTCGAACTATGAAGAAGCGATGGCGGGCCCAGATTCCAACAAATGGCTAGAAGCCATGCAATCCGAGATAGAATCCATGTATGAAAACAAAGTATGGACTTTGACTGACTTGCCCGATGATCGGCGAGCGATAGAAAACAAATGGATCTTTAAGAAGAAGACGGACGCGGATGGTAATGTCACCATCTATAAAGCTCGACTTGTCGCTAAGGGTTATCGGCAAGTTCAAGGGATTGACTACGATGAGACTTTCTCTCCCGTAGCGAAGCTTAAGTCCGTCCGAATCATGTTAGCAATTGCCGCATACTATGATTATGAGATATGGCAGATGGACGTCAAAACGGCATTCCTTAACGGTTATCTTAAGGAAGAGCTGTATATGATGCAGCCGGAAGGTTTTGTCGATCCTAAGAATGCTAACAAAGTATGCAAGCTCCAGCGATCCATTTATGGGCTGGTGCAAGCATCTCGGAGTTGGAACATTCGCTTTGATGAGATGATCAAAGCGTTTGGGTTTATGCAGACTTATGGAGAAGCCTGCGTTTACAAGAAAGTGAGTGGGAGCTCTGTAGCATTTCTCATATTATATGTAGATGACATACTTTTGATGGGAAATGATATAGAATTCTTGGACAGCATTAAGGCCTACTTGAATAAGTGTTTTTCAATGAAGGACCTTGGAGAAGCTGCTTACATATTAGGCATCAAAATCTATAGGGATAGATCGAGACGCCTCATAGGTCTTTCACAAAGCACATACCTTGATAAGATTTTGAAGAAGTTCAAAATGGATCAGTCCAAGAAAGGGTTCTTGCCTGTATTGCAAGGTGTGAGATTGAGCTCGGCTCAATGCCCGACCACGGCAAAAGATAAAGAAGAGATGAGTGTCATCCCCTATGCCTCAGCCATAGGATCTATTATGTATGCCATGCTGTGTACCAGACCTGATGTAAACCTTGCCGTAAGTTTGGTAGGAAGGTACCAAAGTAATCCCGGCAAGGAACACTGGACAGCGGTCAAGAATATCCTGAAGTACCTGAAAAGGACAAAGGACATGTTTCTCGTTTATGGAGGTGACGAAGAGCTCGTCGTAAAGGGTTACGTCGACGCTAGCTTCGACACAGATCTGGATGACTCTAAGTCACAAACCGGATACGTGTATATGTTGAATGGTGGGGCAGTAAGCTGGTGCAGCTGCAAGCAGAGCGTCGTGGCGGGATCTACATGTGAAGCGGAGTACATGGCAGCCTCGGAGGCAGCGCATGAAGCAATTTGGGTGAAGGAGTTCATCACCGACCTAGGAGTCATACCCAATGCGTCGGGGCCGATCAAACTCTTCTGTGACAACACTGGAGCTATTGCCCTTGCCAAGGAGCCCAGGTTTCACAAGAAGACCAGGCACATCAAGCGTCGTTTCAACTCCATCCGTGAAAATGTTCAAGATGGAGACATAGATATTTGCAAAGTACATACGGATCTGAATGTCGCAGATCCGTTGACTAAACCTCTTCCGCGAGCAAAACATGATCAACACCAGAACTCTATGGGTGTTCGATTCATCACAATGTAACTAGATTATTGACTCTAGTGCAAGTGGGAGACTGTTGGAAATATGCCCTAGAGGCAATAATAAAAGGATTATTATTATATTTCCTTGTTCATGATAATTGTCTTTTATTCATGCTATAATTGTATTATCCGGAAATCGTAATACACGTGTGAATACATAGACCACAATACGTCCCTAGTAAGCCTCTAGTTGACTAGCTCGTTGGTCAACAGATAGTCATGGTTTCCTGACTATGGACATTAGATGTCGTTGACAACGGGATCACATCATTAGGAGAATGATGTGATGGACAAGACCCAATCCTAAGCATAGCACAAGATCGTGTAGTTCGTTTTGCTAGAGCTTTTCCAATGTCAAGTATCTCTTCCTTAGACCATGAGATCGTGTAACTCCCGGATACCGTAGGAGTGCTTTGGGTGTACCAAACGTCACAACGTAACTGGGTGACTATAAAGGTGCACTACAGGTATCTCCGAAAGTGTCTGTTGGGTTGACACGGATCGAGACTGGGATTTGTCACTCCGTATTACGGAGAGGTATCACTGGGCCCACTCGGTAGTGCATCATCATAATGAGCTCAAAGTGACCAAGTGTCTGGTCACGGGATCATGCATTACGGTACGAGTAAAGTGACTTGCCGGTAACGAGATTGAACAAGGTATTGGGATACCGACGATCGAATCTCGGGCAAGTAACATACCGTCTGACAAAGGGAATAGTATACGGGGTTGCTTGAATCCTCGACATCGTGGTTCATCCGATGAGATCATCGAGGAGTATGTGGGAGCCAACATGGGTATCCAGATCCCGCTGTTGGTTATTGACCGGAGAGCCGTCTCGGTCATGTCTGCATGTCTCCCGAACCCGTAGGGTCTACACACTTAAGGTTCGGTGACGCTAGGGTTGTATGAATATGAGTATGCAGCAAACCGAATGTTGTTCGGAGTCCCGGATGAGATCCCGGACGTCACGAGGAGTTCCGGAATGGTCCGGAGGTAAAGAATTATATATAGGAAGTGTTGTTTCGGCCATCGGGAAAGTTTCGGGGTCACCCGGTATTGTACCGGGACCACCGGAAGGGTCCCGGGGGTCCACCGGGTGGGGCCACCTATCCCGGAGGGCCCCGTGGGCTGAAGTGGGAGGGGAACCAGCCCCTAGTGGGCTGGTGCGCCCCCCTTGGCCCCCCTGCGCCTAGGGTTGGAAACCCTAGGTGGGGGGGGGGCGCACCACTTGCCTTGGGGGGCACTCCACCCCCCTGGCCGCCGCCCCCTTGGGAGATTGCATCTCCCAGGGCCGGCGCCCCCCCTGGGGGCCTATATAAAGGAGGGCAGGGGGAGGGCAGCCGCACCCTTGTGTCTTTGGCCCCTCCCTCCCCTGCTACACCCCGTCCTCCTCCCGCAGCAGCTTGGCGAAGCCCTGCCGGAGTTCTGCTGCATCCACCACCACGCCGTTGTGCTGCTGGATCATCATCAACCTCTCCTTCCCCCTTGCTGGATCAAGAAGGAGGAGACGTCATCCGCTCCGTACGTGTGTTGAACGTGGAGGTGCTGTCCGTTCGGCACTTGGTCATCGGTGATTTGAATCACGACGAGTACGACTCCATCATCACCGTTCTCTTGAACGCTTCCGCACGCGATCTACAAGTGGTATGTAGATGCAATCTCTCTCCCATGACTCGTTGCTTAGATGAACTCATAGATGGATCTTGGTGAAATTGTAGGAAAATTTTAATTTTCTGCAACGTTCCCCAACAAATGGTGCGCGCTCCATATCTCATATGGAGATTTGAGATATGATGACTCTGCTAGAGTTGCTCTAAAGACGCAATTGCAACCATTTCAGCATAACAAACATGTAAAGGATCACATCTTGTTGAAGTTAACGTAGTAGTTTTGGAGTTTCAACCCGACGGTGCGGTCATGAGACGGCGGATTTGTTCGGAATGGGAGCACACTTGGGAGATCGGAATGGTTGGGGGGGGGGGGGGGGGGGGGGGGGATGGGGAGAGAGAGAGAGATTCGATTTACTCACTTTCACCCGTTGCAACGCCACTGAGCTCTGACGGCCCGTTGCAGCACTGGCATGTCGCATTGTAGCATCTCGAACTTGTATGCAGCACTGGCGGGTGATGCTACCAACCCGTGAGCCCCCGTCGCCCCTCACAACTCCTTGTTGTCGAAACACTCTAACGCCCCCGTAGCAGCAGATCTCGCTCCACAGAAGCACCGCCATCACATCATTGCCCATGTCGCAACAGTGCCGCCATTGCAGCATCAGTCATGTCGTCGGAACAGCATGAGCATTGCAGCAGAAAACACACTTGTTGCAAAGTCCAATGCAGGCCATGCTACCATTTAATCACAATAGCCCTACTAGCCCATGCAGTCACCCTATAGAAGCGTATGATGTGTTACATGCGTGATTAAAATAGCATTCGCTATGGATCCCAAGATAATAGACTTCGATGAGATTTTTTTTTGCATGGTAATACGTGTCTCATTCATATCATAAAGATTAAAGTACAAGTCACGTAAGGACCGACATGACAAAACTGAAAAGCTAGCAGAACATCTCTGAGCTTGACACCAACGCCCATCACCTGCCTCCGGCACCACGAAAGCAGCCACCGAAGAAAAGAATGATGGATCACCTCCTCACCCGAGCTTGATGCGGCTCCATCGCTGATATGCAGCTTTGCGGACCTCCAAGGTGGCTCACCAAAAGTGAAGCCCTTACCATTGAACGAATCAGACCGGGGCAACACCCCGGACACGCGATCGAACTCCAGATCTGCCACCCCACCGCGACTAAGACGTCGCAGAAGAAAACCATACCTGCCATCCACGAACCACGAACCCAGCACATGTTCCGTCTTCCAGATGTCGTCGATGCAGACCACAATCTGCATCCGCTCCTGGACTACCTCCCAAGCTCCGCGTCGATGCTGGAGCAAACGTCGTCGCAACGACGGAGCCCGAGGACACATGTCCACCACGAGGATGCCGCCGCCGCCACGCCATCTTTGCTTGAACAGACTGGTTTTCAAATTTACCCCCAACCATAGGACCGATGGCCTTGTCAAGGAAGGATCCAAAGAATCTTTATTCAGTGCTGTCATCGTTGCCGCCGAAACGAAGACGATGAACAAACTAAAAATCTAAACTACGAGAGAGTAAAAATGATCCACACGCGTGGATCCGGCAGCCCCCCTCACCACTAACGACCGAGGTCGCCGACGGAGGGGAGCCGCCGAAGGACGACGATGGAAGATTGGTCTCCTAGCGGCGGCTAGGGTTCCAGCGCAAGGGACAGGAGGAAAACAATTCCGCCATAGACTTTTTTTTTTTGCATGGTATTCCGCCATAGACTTCGATGAGATTGCAACGAGCAGCTCTCTCTAAGGATACCCACACGTATGTAGAGAAATACCAAAATGGTACACAAGGAACGTGTAGAAGGGGAAAGGGAAGCGAAGAAAACCCCCAACCTAGTGTTGTCTTAACTCTGTAGCTGGGAATTAGAGTGTTAAATTTCAACATGGCAGAGATCGCATCTATATTTTCACGGTAATACTGAAAAAAACATGGACGATAGTTAGAGGCCTGTGTAACAATCGTGAATTGAACCAACGTGCAGCACCGCCGCCTTTAATAGATCGACCACGAACGATCACAGTGACAAGAAGAGCTACCGCACAAGGTGGTCTCCGCTCTGCTCCACCGCCAGCCTTCGACGCCGGCAAGCTGTTTAGGTCCTGCCTCCTCCATGGCGTCTTCCTCGTCAACCACGCATTGTTGGCGTAGGCGTCGCAGCTGGTGGCGGGAGTGGCAGCCGAGATCGTCGCGCCCGTGGAAGCCGTGGAGGAAGTCCGGGTCAGTGACGTGGCGGAGCCACTGCTTGGAGACGAGAGCGGCGCAGAGGAGGGAGGTGGGGTAGCCGACGTGGATCAGGATCTGGTGGAGGAGGTTGTCGTTGCCAAGCACCGCCGCCGTCGCGGCGTGCCATCCGTCGCCGTCCTTTGTTCTTCCCTTCGACCGAACCATGGAACGGATCTCTATGGAGTTTGGGAGAGAGATAAAAGAGAGACAGGAGAAGGAGTTTATTTTGCGCCAACTTTACATTGATCTCTCTGGAGTACATTTATATGCAAGGGATAATGCACGAATGCTGATTCCCTAGCGATACATCAGACCACTTCATCATCGCTAGATTAGAAACTAGCAGACCGTCCGATGGGAAGGTATGATTGATTATGGATGGGCTTAGGCCCATATAAGTCAATAATCTCTAGTTAATCTCTAAGGCCCATGCATGTGTACCGCAAGTGGTGGGAAGTGTGGAAAGTTTAGTCCCATACTGCTACAGTAAGAAGAGTGAGACATCTTTATAAGGGCTGTTCTACCACTTGCTATTGGGAGCTTGGAAATAGGAGCTGTATACGCGCGCTCCTCCTCCGCCGCCCGCCTCGCCTGGGAATGAGCCGAAGCTTATTTTTGCCGCTCAGGAATGGTGACGTTGGACCGTGGCTGTTCACGGACTCGTTCGTGGGCCTGGCCCAGGCCCATCTACCTGACGGCCTATATAAGAAGGCGCTGGCCAGTGAAGTGAACCCTAACTCAGTTCTCTCACTCCCTCTCGTACAACCCTAGCCGTCATCTACTGTTCCTCTCGCTGTGCTGCTTCCGGCGATCCCATCCCGACAACCGCGTGCACGGTTGGTCGGGAGAGCAGGTGCCTCCGGAACCCTGTCGTTCGAGATCCTACCCGGGAGAATGACAATAAGGTTTTTGGGGAGCATCTCGACGCGACTGCTCCCGATCCGTCCCCGTCTTCATCCGCCTCTGCTTCCACTACTTCCTCTACATCGACTCCATGGCTGACGACGAAGTCGCCAAGAAGAAGGCCTTGGCTGATGCCGAGGCTGCTGCTACCGCCGCCGCATTGGCCTGGCCAACCGGAGGGTATGCCTCGTTCATCCCCTATTTGCTTGTTCATGTGATAGCCGTATATATGCTGTTCATAGATGTTTCGGTTCTATGTACTGTATGTGCTCACATGCTTAGGTATCGGTATGAGATGCATACAATATTTGCCATGCTTATTGTTTACTCGTGGATTAGATTGGTCGGAAAAATGCTAATATTTCCAACAATCCAAAATTCTTATTTTAGGCACTTTTCGACTCATGGCTTCGCCGCCACTCTGAAACCAGAAAATTTTACTGGAACTCATTTTAAGCATTGGCAGACGAGGACTACCTTGTGGCTCACAACAATGAACGTGTTCTGGGTTGGCGGTGTGTCTCCCACAGTAACGATTGCTCCTGAACAGGAGAATGCGTTTAGGGAGGCAACCACCATCTTTGTTGGAGCCGTTCTTACTGTGATCGGAGACAAGCTAGTCGACGCATATCTCCATATGCGCGTTGCCAAGAATTTGTGGGATGCGCTCGAAGCTAAGTTCGGCGCAACCGATGCTGGAAGCGAGTTGTATGCTATGGAGCAGTTCCATGATTACAAAATGGTTGATAACCATTCTGTATTGGACTAGGCCCATGAGATACAATGCATCGCTAAGGAGCTGGAGCTCCTGAAGTGTGAGTTACCGGACAAGTTTATCGCGGGTTGCATTATTGCAAAACTCCCTCCTGGATGGAGGAACTTTGCTACTTCTCTCAAGCACTTGAGACGTGAATTCTCTGTTGAGGATGTCATTGGTCATCTGAGTGTTGAGCAAAACTCGAGAGCAAAGGACTCACATGTGAAAGGGGCATAGGGTTCTTCTAGCGCCAATGTGGTGCAAAAGAACTCCCACAAGTTCAAGGGAAAGAACTCTGTCTAGCAGAATACTACCTTCAAGAAGAAGGGTAAGAAGAAAGATAAGAAGAAAGATGACTGCTTCAATTGTGGTTCAGAAGAACATTGGGCAAACAAGTGCCCAAACAAGTATAAGAAGCCAGGACAGGACGCAAAGTCTATCAATGTGACTCTGAGCAACAATGATGCGGCATCAGGGTATAGTAATTTGTTTACCGTACTTTCAGTTTGTCAGTCCACCGATTGGTGGGTTGACACTGGGGCCAATATTCATGTGTGTTCTGATGTGTCTTTGTTTTCTTCTTACCAGGTCACACGAGATTGTTCTGTCCTGATGGGGAACGGCTCGCATGCTTCTGTTCATGGTG
Source organism: Triticum aestivum (assembly GCF_018294505.1). Taxonomy (NCBI): domain Eukaryota; kingdom Viridiplantae; phylum Streptophyta; class Magnoliopsida; order Poales; family Poaceae; genus Triticum; species Triticum aestivum. The sequence goes on along the minus strand of NC_057804.1, from coordinate 435,221,985 downwards.
TTGGCACGGTAGATCTGAAGTTTACTTCGGGAAAGATCGTGCAACTGAAGAACGTGCAGGATGTCCCCGCTATCAAGAAGAATCTCGTTAGTGGCTCCCTTCTATGTAAAGAAGGGTTTAAGTTAGTATTTGAGTCTAACAAAGTAGTCGTATCTCGGTATGGACTATTTGTTGGAAAAGGATATGATTGTGGTGGTTTGTTTCGCCTTTCCCTGGAGGATTTCTGTAATAAAGTTGTGAACCAAATTCATTCTAATGTGAACGAATGTGAGGTTTGGCATTCACGTCTTTGTCACATAAATTTCGGTTGTATGACGGGGCTAGCTAAGATGAATCTAATTCCGAGTTTCACTTTAGCCAAAGGCTCTAAGTGCCATGCGTGTGTGCAAGCAAAGCAACCTCGTAAGCCTCACAAGCCTGCGAAGGAGAGACACTTGGCACCACTAGATCTCATACATTTAGATCTCTGTGAGATGAATGGTGTGCTGACTAAAGGTGGAAAGAAATACTTCATGACTTTGATTGATGATTCCACTGGGTTCTGTTATGTGTATTTGTTAAATACAAAGGATGAGGCTCTACACTACTTTAAAATCTATAAGGCTGAAGTTGAGAACCAACTTGAGAAGAAAATAAAACGAGTCCGGTCTGATCATGGTGGAGAGTACTTTTCTAGTGAGTTTGATTTATTGTGTGCGAAACATGGTATTATTCATGAAAGGACACCTCCCTATTCACCCTAGTCAAACGGGGTTGCTGAACGGAAAAACCGTACTCTAACAGATTTGGCTAATGTCATGTTAGATACATCGGGTTTATCCAAGGCATGGTGGGGGGAGGCTGTATTGACATTATGTCATGTCCCGAATAAAGTTCCCGTGAAGGATAATGAGACTACTCCCTATGAGCAATGGGAAAAATAAAAGAACTACACTCTCTTACTTGCGCACTTAGGGTTGTTTGGCGAAAGTCAATGTGCCGATCCCCAAAAGGCGTAAGCTTGGACCAAAGACCGTGGACTGCATTAATTTGGGCTACGCTAAGAATAGTGTTGGCTATAGATTTCTAGTAGTGAAATCTGAGGTACCTGACCAGAAGGTCGATACAATTATAGAGTCTAAGGATGCTACATTCTTTGAGGATATTTTCCCCATGAGATATGCAAAGCAGTTCTAGACTGGAATCTGATGAGACTCCTGAACCTGCCATTCCGATGGAATATTATGAACACGAAAGTGATGAAAGTTCATCAGAGGATGACGAGGAAGCTCCTGTTAGGAGAAAGAGACAAATGACTGCAAAGTCTTTTGGTGATGATTTCCTCGTGTACCTCATGGATGATGACACTCCCAGTTCCATTTTAGAAGCTTATGCATCTCAGGATGCTGACTATTGGAAGGAAGCGGTCTGTAGCGAGATGGATTCATCATGGCTAATGGGACATGGGAGATCACCGATCGTCCTTATGGCTGCCAACCATTGGGATGTAAGTGGGTGTTCAAGAGGAAGCTTAGGCCCGATGGTACTGTTGAGAAGTACAAGGCTAGACTTGTGGCCAAGGGTTATACCCAAAAGGAAGAAGAGGATTTCTTCGATACTTACTCACCTGTAGCTAGGCTGGCAACCATTCGAGTGTTACTCGCTTTGGCTGCCTCGCATGGTCTTATCGTTCATCATATGGACGTTAAGGCAGCTTTCCTTAACGGAGAGCTAGACGAGGAAATTTACATGCAACAGCCAGATGGCTTTGTAATAAATGGTCAGGAAAGAAAGGTGTGTAAGTTAGTGAAATCTTTGTATGGCCTGAAACAAGCGCCTAAGCAATGGCATGAGAAGTTTAATACAACTTTGACATCTGTTGGCTTTGTTGTCAACGAAGCTGACAAATGTGTATACTATCGCTACGGTGGGGGCGAAGGAGTTATACTGTGTCTGTGTGTTGATGACATACTGATATTTGGGACCCACCTCAAAGTAATTGAGGAGGTCAAGGCTTTTCTATCTCATAACTTTGAGATAAAAGACCTGGGCGTGGCTGATGTCATCTTGAACATCAAGCTACTGAGAAATACTGAGGGTGGAATTACACTTTTGCAATCCCACTATGTTGAGAAGATTTTGAGCCGTTTTGGATATTCGGACTGCAAACCTTCTGCAACACCATATGATCCTAGCGTGCAGATTCGAAAGTTCGAAGGCACGACTGTAGATCAATTGAGATATTCTCAAGTGGTTGGTTCACTCATGTACCTAGCTTGTGCTACTCGCCCTTACATCTCATTTGCTGTGTGCAAACTGAGCCGGTTTGTGTCCAATCCGGGAGATGTGCATTGGCATGTTGTTGAGCGAGTGATGCGCTATTTGCAAGGTACTGTGAACTACGGGATTCACTATTCTGGGTACCCGACGGTACTTGAGGGGTATAGTGATTCTAACTGGATATCTGATGCTGATGAGATGAAAGCCACAAGTGGATATGTCTTCACACTTGGTGGTGGAGCTGTTTCCTGGAAGTCTTGCAAGCAGACGATCTTAACCAGATCAACTATGGAAGCAGAACTCACAGCATTAGACACATCATGCCTCGAAGCAGAATGGCTTCGAGAGCTTTTGATGGATTTGTCGGTGGTTGATAAACCAGTCCCGGCTGTCCTTATGAACTGTGACAATCAAACAGTGATTGCCAAGGCTAAGAGTTCAAAGGACAACTTGAAATCCACAAAGCACATAAGAAGAAGATTAAAATCTGTCAGAAAATCAAGAAACTCCGGAGTAATAGCGTTGGATTATATCCAGACGGCTAAGAATCTGGCAGACCCTTTTACGAAAGGGCTATCACGGATTGTGATAGAAAATGCATCGAGGGAGATGTGTATGAGACCCACGTAAGTTGCCATGGGGGTAACCCAACCTATGTGATCGGAGATCCCGTGAATTAGGACCTGGGAAAACAATCCAGTGGTCAACTAAGGAGAGTATCCTTAATTATCCCACTCCGTTGGAGATGCAATAATACTCTCAATTCTGTAAGGTAGGCTGACTTTCGTCTTAATGTGTTCCAAAGCTTTTGTACGCAAGATGCTAACCTACAGAGCATTCTTTGGAGGAACACACCTATGTGAGCCTGACTGCTGGTCATAGTCTATGAGATTGGGTGATCTCTAGGAAGCTCATGAGAAGGTACGAAGTATGACTAATAAGCTCCACCCATGGGGTTTAGCCTTCGGCAGCCACGTATCAGCTGACAATAGGCAAAACTTCTACACGCCAAACTGATAATTCAAGGCATAGTCCATTGTTCAGTTGTGAAGAAGTCTAATCCTATTGCTCTAGGTGGAAGTTCAACTTAACAATCTCCACTAAAAATTCTGGTATATCAAACATTGTTTGGAACAGTTGACAAACTTATGTGCCTCGAGATCTGGTGGGGGATTGATGGATTATGGATGGGCTTAGGCCCATATAAGACAAGTGTGGGAAGTTTAGTCCCATACTGCTACAATAAGAAGAGTGAGACCTCTTTATAAGGGATGCTCTACCACTTGCTATTGGGAGCATGGGAACAGGAGCTGTATACGCGCGCTCCTCCTCCTCCGCCGCCCGCCTCGCCTCGCCACGCCTCGCCTCGTCACGACACGCGCGCGCCGCGGGTTGCGGGAATGAGCCGAGCCGAAGCTTATTTTTGCTGCTCAGGAATGGTTAATTAATTGTTAATTAATTAACGAGTCATTTATGGAAGCGCCACTGTCCGAGACGTTGGACCGTGGGCTGTTCACGGACTCGGTCGTGGGCCTGGCCCAGGCCCATCTACCTGCCGGCCTATATAAGAAGGCGCTGGCCAGTGAAGTGAACCCTAACTCAGTTCTCTCACTCCCTCTCGTACAACCCTAGCCGTCATCTACTATTCCTCTCGTTGTGCTGCTTCCGGCGATCCCATCCCGACGACCGCGTGCACGGTTGGTCGGGAGAGCAGGTGCCTCCGGAACCCTGTCATTCGAGATCCTGCCTGGGAGAACGGCAATAAGGTTTTTGGGGAGCGTCTCAACGCGACTGCTCCCGATCCGTCCCCGTCTTCATCCGCCTCTACTTCCACTACTTCCTCTACATCGACTCCATGGCTGACGACGAAGTCGCCAAGAATAAGGCCTTGGCTGATGCTGAGGCTGCTGCTACCGCCGCCGCATTGGCCTGGCTAACCGGAGGGTATGACTCGTTCATCCCCTATTTGCTCATTCATGTGCTAGCCGTATATATGTTGTTCATAGATGTTTCGGTTCTATGTACTGTACGTGCTCGCATGCTTAGGTATCAGTATGAGATGCATACCGTATTTGCCATGCTTACTGTTTACTCGTGGATTAGATTAGTCGGAAAAGTGCTAATATTTCCAACAAGGTATAGGACGTGCGACAACAAAGCTTTTTCCTTCGGTGATTGGTGGAAACTAATAACTTCCCATAGATCACGTGATTTGAGGAGACAAATCCCTGACTTAAGGAAGCAAAATAAATCATAGAAGCTAATTCAAGATTTTAAAGCAAAATAATCAATCAAGCGAAATAAGCTACCGCAACATGCAGTTTGTTTTTCCATATGAGGCGAAATTTGTATCCACAAAATTTGCTTTCAATGCAACTAAATAGATACAAAAAAATCGTTACTATTCTTTTCCAGTGTCTCAAAACTGGTAAGTGCATCTAGTGCCCCTTAGTGATTTTGGTGTATTGAAGACTTATAGGTTAAGGGACTAATGTGTTTGTGAGTATAATCAGGCTCTATAAGTCGATCAAGAGTTTGATATTTACGATGAAAGCCGACTCCTAAAAATGTATGTCTTCAGCTGAAGACTTTGGTTCTCCTGAAGATTTTGAAAGTGAAGATATTGGTGTGACCTTGAAGACTTGGATATTCATGCGAGGATTATGAAGCGTGAAGACTTTTCTTTTCGTAGTTTCATTTTCTCTTTCTTGAGTCATATGAAACACCGTACTGTTAAAGGGGGTCGAGGTAATACTAAGGAAAGTGACTTCCAAGTGATGCTCATCTCAAAATCCTACATCTACCCAATCCTTTCGAGTGAAGCCTTTGTAAATCTCATATCAGTTCAGTCAATTTCTTCAGTGACAGAGACGAAGATCTTCTGATATCTGAGGAATTTGTTCTGACTGAGGAGTTAGGAATTCGCCAGTGCGGATTGCCTACACAATGAGGAACATGATAGCCCCAAGGAATTTGAACCTCAAATCCGACTGTCGTTGTGCTATGCGCCAGCTGTCCCGAAATATCTACCCACCTAATGGTCATATCGGGCATTTATGTCTTATCATGTCAGGATGCTCCCTAGGCTATAAATAGCCGCCCCCTACAACCACTAGCTGGTTGGTTGCTCTGAGAGAAACTGACACTTGTCATTGAGAGCATCCCATCCTCCGAGGACTTTGAGCGAAAATCATCAAGTGAGGAAAACCGAAACCCACACATGCAAACCAGAAGTGATTGAGCATCACTGAAGAGATTGTTCCTGTGTGGAACCGACGCTTGTTACCTTTGAGGACCGTGTATCCTCCAGACGATTAGGCGTCATGGTCTGAGCATCCAAGAGGAATTGTGGATCGCCAAGTGACTAAGTCTGTGATGGTTTGGAAGTCACCTGAAGACTTACCAGGAGTGATTGGGCAAGGTCTGTGTGACTTTAGCTCAAGGAGAATACGATGAGGACTGTGTGTCCTCAGGTTTAAATACCCAGCCGCTCCAACTAGACGTACAACTATCACAACAGTTGGAACTGGTCTACCAAATCATTATCTTCACCAAGCCAACTGGTTCTATTTCCCCAACCCTTTCATTTCCTCATTCATGTGTTCATGAACCTGATCATTACTGTTTGAATACTTTGACTGAAGACTTTCTCTATTTCCTCAATCCTAATTCTTCAGTCACATAGTCTTCAGGCTGCTTATCCTGTTTTCATGCTATCTGTACTCTGTGCTTGTTTTCATTTCATCATGATGACTATGCTATTGCTCTATTATGCTTATACCCGAGTACTTATTCCGCTGCTAGTGTGTCACTCCTTAGGAATTTCTTCACCTAGAAATTCCTCAGTGACGAATTTGTAAAAATCGCCTATTCACTGTTGGGGAACGTAGTATTTCAGAAAATTTCCTATGATCATGCAAGATCTATCTAGGAGATGCATAGCAACAAGAGGGGAGAGTGTGTCCACGTACCCTCGTAGACCAAAAGCGGAAGAGTTTAGTAACGCAGGTTGATGTAGTCTAACGTCTTCGCGATCCAACCGATCCAAGTACCGAACGTACGACACCTTCGCGTTCAGCACACATTCAGCTCGATGACGTCCCTCGTGCTCTTGATCCAGTTGAGGACGAGGGTTAGTTCCGTCAGCACGACGGCATGACGATGGTGATGATGATGTTACCGGCGCAGGGCTTCGCCTAAGCACTACGATGATATGATCAAGGTGTGTAACTGTGGGGGGGGGGGCACCGCACACGGCTAAGGCAAAACTTGGTGTGTTCTAGGGTGCCCCTACCCCCGTATATAAAGGAGGTAGGGGGAGGCCAGCCAGCCAAGCTAGGCGCGCCAGGAGAGGGGGAATCCTACTAGGACTCCAAGTCCTAGTAGGTTTCCACCTAAAAGAGAAGGGGGAAGGAAGGGAGAGGGGGGCCGCGCCCCCAACCCCTTGTCCAATTCGGACTGGGGTTGGGGGGAGCGCCACCTCCTGGCCGCTGCCTCTCCTTCCCACTAAGGCCCACTAAGGCCCATCAACTCCCTACGGGGGTGGTGGTTCGGTAACCTCCCGGTACTTCGGAAAATACCCGAACTTCTCTGGAACCATTCCGATGTCCGAATATAGCCGTCTAATATATCAATCTTTATGTCTCGACCATTTCGAGACTCCTCTTCATCTACGTGGTCTCATCCGGAACTCCAAACAAACTTCGGTCATCAAAACACATAACTCATAATACAAATCTTCATTGAACGTTAAGCGTGCGGACCCTATGGGTTCGAGAACTATGTAGACATGATCGAGACACATCTCCGATCAATAACCAATAGCGAAACCTGGATGCTCATATTGGCTCCTACATGTTCTACAAAGATCTTTATCGGTCAAACCGCATAACAACATACGTCGTTCCCTTTGTCATCGGTATGTTACTTGCCTGAGATTCGATCGTTGGTGTCATCACACCTAGTTCAATCTCGTTACCAGCAAGTCTCTTTACTCGTTTCGTAATGCTTCATCCCGCAACTAACTCATTAGTCACATTGCTTGCAAGGCTTATAGTGATGAGCATTACCGAAAGGGCCCAGAGATACCTCTCCGATACACGGAGTGACAAATCCTAATCTTGATCTATGCCAACCCAACAAACACCTTCTGAGACACCTGTAGAGCATCTTTATAACCACCCAGTTATGTTGTGACGTTTGATGGCACACAAGGTGTTCCTCTGGTATTCAGGAGTTGCATAATCTCATAGTCTGAGGAACATGTATAAGTCATGAAGAAAGCAGTAGCAATGAAACTGTAACGATCATAATGCTAAGCTAACAGATGGGTCTTGTCTATCACATTATTCTCCTAATGATGTGATCCCGTTCATCAAATGACAACACATGTCTATGGTTAGGAAACATAACCATCTTTGATTAACAAGCTAGTCAAGTAGAGGCATACTAGGGACACTATGTTTTGTCTATGTATTCACACATGTACTAAGTTTCCGGCTAATACAATTCTAGCAGGAATAATAAACATTTATCATGATATAAGGAAATATAAATAACAACTTTATTATTGCCTCTAGGGAATATTTCCTTCAGTCTCCCACTTGCACTAGAGTTAATAATATAGATTACATAGTAATGATTCTAACACCCATGGAGTCTTGGTGCTGATCATGTTTTGCTCGTGGAAGAGGCTTAGTCAACGGGTCTGCAACATTCAAATACGTATGTATCTTGGAAATCTCTATGTCTCCCTCCGCGACTTGATGCCAGATGAAATTGAAGCATCTCTTGATGTGTTTGGTTCTTTTGTGAAATCTAGATTTCTTTGCCAAGGCAATTGCACCAGTATTGTCACAGAAGATTTTCATTGGACCCGATGCACTAGGTGTAACACCTAGATCGGATATGAATTCCTTCATCCAGACTCCTTCATTTGCTGCTTCTGAAGCAGCTATGTACTCTGCTTCACACGTAGATCCCGCCACGACGCTCTGCTTGGAACTGCACCAACTGACAGCTCCACCATTCCATATAAATACGTATCCAGATTGCGACTTAGAGTCATCCGAATCAATGTCAAAGCTTGCATCGACGTAACCATTTACAACGAGCTCTTTGTCACCCCCATAAACGAGAAACATATCCTTAGTCGTTTTCAAGTATTTCAGGATGTTCTTGACCGCTGTCCAGTGTTCCACTCCCGGATTACTTTGGTACCTCCCTGCTATACTTATAGCAAGGCACACATCAGGTCTGGTACACAGCATTGCATACATGAGAAAACCTATGGCTCAAGCATAGGGAATGACTTTCATTTTCTCTCTATCTTCTGCACTGGTTGGGCATTGAGTTTGACTCAACTTCACACCTTGTAACATAGGCAAGAACCCTTTCTTTGGCTGATCCATTTTGAACTTCTTCAAAACTTTATAAAGGTATGTGCTTTGTGAAAGTCCAATTAAGCGTCTTGATCTATCTCTATAGATCTTGATACCCAATATGTAAGCAGCTTCACCGAGGTCTTTCATTGAAAAACTCTTATTCAAGTATCCCTTTATGCTATCCAGAAATTCTATATCATTTCCAATCAACAATATGTCATCCACATATAATATTAGAAATGCTACAGAGCTCCCACTCACTTTCTTGTAAATACAGACTTCTCCAAAAGTCTGTATAAAACCATATGCTTTGATCACACTATCAAAGCGTTTATTCCAACTCCGAGAGGCTTGCACCAGCCCATAAATGGATCGCTGGAGCTTGCACACTTTGTTAGCACCCTTTGGATCGATAAAACCTTCTGGTTGCATCATATACAACTCTTCTTACAGAAATCCATTCAGGAATGCAATTTTGACATCCATCTGCAAAATTTCATAATCATAAAATGCAGGAATTGCTAACATGATCTGGACAGACTTGAGCATCGCTACGGGTGAGAAAGTCTCATCATAGTCAACTCCTTGAACTTGTCGAAAACCTTCCGCAACAAGTCGAGCTTTGTAGACAATAACATTACCGTCAGCGTCAGTCTTCTTCTTGAAGATCCATTTATTTTCTATGGCTTGCCGATCATCGGGCAAATCCACCAAAGTCCACACTTTGTTCTCATACATGGATCCCATCTCAGATTTCATGGCCTCAAGCCATTTCACGGAATCTAAGCTCATCATCGCTTCCTCGTAGTTCGTAATTTCATCATGGTCGAGTAACATGATTTCTAGAATAGGATTATCATACCACTCTGGTGCAGACTGTACTCTGGAAGATCTATGCGGTTCTGTAGTAACTTGATCTGAAGTTTCATGATCATCATCATTAGCTTCCTCACTAATTGGTGTAGGAATCACTAGAACTGATTTCTGTGATGAACTACTTTCCAATTCAGGAGAAGGTACAATTACCTCATCAAGTTCTACTTTCCTCCCACTCACTTTTTTCGAGAGAAACTCCTTCTCTAGAAAGGATCCATTCTTAGCAACGAATATCTTGCCTTCGGATCTGTGATAGACGGTGTACCGAACAATTTCCTTTGGGTATCCTATGAAGACGCACTTCTTTGATTTGGGTCCGAGCTTATCAGGTTGAAGATTTTTCACATAAGCATCGCAACCCCAAACTTTAAGTAGCGACAACTTTGGTTTCTTGCCAAACCATAGTTCATAAGGCGTCGTCTCAACGGATTTTGATGGTGCCCTATTTAAAGTGAATGCAGCCATCTCTAAAGCATAACCCCAAAACGATAGCAGTAAATCAGTAAGAGACATCATAGATCGCACCATATCCATAAAGTACGGTTACGACGTTCGGACACACCATTACGCTATGGTGTTCCAGGTGGCGTGAGTTGCGAAACTATTCCATATTGTGTCAAATGAAGACCAAACTCGTAACTCAAATATTCTCCTCCACGATCAGATCATAGAAACTTTATTTTCTTGTTATGATGATTTTCCACTTCACTCTGAAATTCTTTGAACTTTTCAAATGTTTTAGACTTATGCTTCATTAAGTAGATATACCCATATCCGCTCAAATCACCTGTGAAGGTAAGAAAATTACGATACCTGCCACGAGCCTCAACACTCATTAGACTACATACATCGGTATGTATTATTTCTAATAAGTCAGTAGCTCGTTCCATTGTTCCGAAGAACGGAGTTTTAGTCATCTTGCTCATGAGGCATGGTTCGCAAGCACCAAGTGATTCATAATCAAGTGATTCCAAAAGCCCATCAGCATGGAGATTCTTCATGCACTTTACACCAATATGACCCAAACGGCAGTGCCACAAATAAGTTGCACTATCATTATCAACTTTGCATCTTTTGGTTTCAATATTATGAACATGTGTATCTCCACGATCGAGATTCAATAAAAATAGACCACTCAACAATGGTGAATGACCATAAAAGATATTACTCATATAAATAGAACAACCATTATTCTTTGATTTAAATGAATAACCGTCTCGCATCAAACAAGATCCAGATATAATGTTCATGCTCAACACTGGCACCAAATAACAATTATTCAGGTCTAAAACTAACCTGAAGGTAGATGTAGAGGTAGCGTGCTGACAGTGATCACATCAACCTTGGAACCATTTCCGACGCGCATCGTCACCTTGTCCTTAGCCTATCTTCGTTTAATTTGTAGCCCCTGTTTCGAGTTGCAAATATGAGCAATAAAACTAGTATCAAATACCCAGGCGCTACTACGAGCATTAGTAAGGTACACATCAATAACATGTATATCAAATATACCTTTCACTTTGCCATCCTTCTTATCCGCCAAATACTTGGGGCAGTTCCGCTTCCAGTGAGCAGTCCCTTTGCAGTAGAAGCACTCAGTTTCAGGCTTAGGTCCAGACTTGGGTTTCTTCTCCTGAGCAGCAACTTTCTTCCTGTTCTTTTTGAAGTTCCCCTTCTTTCCTTTGCCCTTTTTCTTGAAACTAGTGGTCTTGTTGACCATCAAAACTTGATGCTCCTTTTTGATTTCTACCTCCGCAGCCTTTAGCATCGCGAAGAGCTCGGGAATTGTCTTGTTCATCCCTTGCATATTATAGTTCATCACGAAGCCTTTATAGCTTGGTGGCAGTGATTGAAGAACTCTGTCAATGACACTATCATCAGGAAGATTAACTCCCAGCTGAGTCAAGTGGTTATGGTACCCAAACATTCTGAGTATGTGTTCACCGACATAACTATTCTCCTCCATTTTGCAGCTATAGAACTTGTTGGAGATTTCATATCTCTCAACTCGGGCATTTGCTTGAAATATTAACTTCAACTCTCGGAACATCTCATATGCTCCATGACGTTCAAAACATCTTTGAAGTCCCTATTCTAAGTTGTAAAGCATGGCACACTGAACTATCGAGTAGTAATCAGCTTTGCTCTACAAGACGTTCTTAACGTCCGCAGTTGCGTCTGCAGCAGGCCTTGCACCTAGCGGTGCTTATAGGACGTAATTCTTCTATGCAGCAATGAGGACAATCCTCAAGTTACGGACCCAGTCCGTGTAATTGCTACCATCATCTTTCAACTTAGCTTTCTCTAGGAACGCATTAAAATTCAAAGGAACGGTAGCACGTGCCATTGATCTATAACATAGACATGCAAAATAACTATCAGGACTAAGTTCATGATAAATTAAAGTTCAATTAATCATATTACTTAAGAACTCACACTTAGATAGACATCCCTCTAGTCATCTAAATGATCACATGATCCAAATCAACTAAACCATGTCCGATCATCACGTGAGATGGAGTAGTTTTCAATGGTGAACATCACTATGTTGATCATATCTACTATATGATTCACGTTCGACCTTTCGGTCTCAGTGTTCCGAGGCCATATCTGCATATGCTAGGCTCGTCAAGTTTAACCCGAGTATTCTGCGTGTGCAAAACTGGCTTGCACCCATTGTATGTGAACATAGAGCTTATCACCCCCGATCATCATGTGGTGTCTCGGCATGACGATCTATAGCAATGGTGCATACTCAGGGAGAACACTTATACCTTGAAATTTAGTAAGGGATCATCTTATATTGCTACCGCCGTACTAAGCAAAATAAGATGCATAAAAGATAAACATCACATGCAATCAAAATATGTGACATGATATGGCCATCATCATCTTGTGCTTATGACCTCCATCACCGAATCATCATCATGATCTCCATCATCACCGGCGCGACACCTTGATCTCCATTGTAGCATCGTTGTCGTATCGCCAACTATCGCTTCTATGACTATCGCTACCGCTTAGTGATAAAGTAAAGCAATGACATGGCGATTGCATTGCATACAATAAAGCGACAACCATATGGCTCCTACCAGTTGCCGATAACTCTGTTACAAAACATGATCATCTCGTACAACAATTTATATCACATCATGTCTTGACCATATCACATCTCAGCAAGCCCTGCAAAAACAAGTTAGACGTCCTCTACTTTGTTGTTGCAAATTTTATGTGGCCGCTACGGGCTTCTAGCAAGAACCGTTCTTACCTACGTATCAAAACCACAACGATTTTTCGTCAAGTGTGCTGTTTTAACCTTCAATCAGGACCGGTCGTAGTCAAACTCGATTCAACTAAAGTTGGAGAAACAGACACCCGCCAGCCACCTATGTGCAAAAGCACGTCGGTAGAACCAGTCTCATGAACGGGGTCATGTAATGTCGGTCCGGGCCGCTTCATCCAACAATACTGCCGAATACAGGTAAGACGTTGGTGGTAAGCAATATGACTATTATCGCCCACAACTCTTTGTGTTCTACTCATGCATAAAACATCTACGCATAGACCTGGCTCGGATGCCACTGTTGGGGAACGCAGTATTTCAAAAAAAATCCTACGATCACGCAAGATCTATCTAGGAGATGCATAGCAACGAGAGGGGAGAGTGTGTCCATGTACCCTCGTAGACCGAAAGCGGAAGCGTTTGGTCGCGGTTGATGTAGTCGAACATCTTCGCGATCCAACCGATCCAAGTACCGAACGTACGGCACCTCCGCGTTTAGCACACGTTCAGCTCGATGACGTCCCTCGTGCTCTTGATCCAGTTGAGGATGAGGGTGAGCTCCGTTAGCACGACGGCGTGGCGACAGTGATGATGATGTTACCGGTGTAGGGCTTTGCCTAAGCACTACGGCGATATGATCGAGGTGTGTAACTGTGGAGGGGGCACCGCACACGGCTGAGGCAAAACTTGGTGTGTTCTAGGGTGCCCTCTTGCCCCTGTATATAAAGGAGGGAGGGGGAGGCTGGCCGTCCAAGCTAGGCGCTCGGGGAGAGGGAGAATCCTACTAGGACTCCAAGTCCTAGTAGGTTTCCACCTAAAGGAGAAGGAGGAAGGAAGGGAGAGGGGGGCCGCGCCCCTAACCTCTTGTCCAAATCGGACTGGTCTTGGGGGGGGCACCTCCTGGCCGCTGCCTCTCCTTCCTACTAAGGCCCACTAAGGCCTATCAACTCCCCGGGGGGTTCCGATAACCTCCCGGTACTCCGGAAAATACCCGAACTTCTCCGGAACCATTTCAATGTCCGAATATAGCCTTCCAATATATCAATCTTTATGTCTCGAACATTTCGAGACTCCTCGTCACATCCGTGATCTCATCCGGGACTCCGAACAAACTTTGGTCATCAAAACACATAACTCATAATACAAATCATCATCGAACGTTAAGCATGCAGACCCTACGGGTTCGAGAACTATGTAGACATGATCGAGACACATCTCCGATCAATAACCAATAGCGGAACCCGGATGCTCATATTGTCTCCTACGTATTTTACAAAGATTTTTATCGGTCAAACCATATAACAACATACATTCCCTTTGTCATCGTATGTTACTTGCCCGAGATTCGATCGTTGGTATCATCATACCTAGTTCAATCTCGTTACCGGCAAGTCTCTTTACTCGTTCCGTAATGCTTCGTCCCGCAACTAACTCATTAGTCACATTGCTTGCAAGGCTTATAGTGATGAGAATTACCGAGAGGGCCCAGAGATACCTCTCCGATACACGGAGTGATAAATCCTAATCTCGATCTATGCCAACCCAACAAACACCTTCGGAGACACCTGTAGAGCATCTTTATAATCACCCATTTACGATGTGATGTTTGATAGCACGATACGTCTCCAACGTATCTATAATTCATGAAGTATTCATGCCATGTTTACAATAGTTTTATATGATTTTGGTATAATTTGATTAGAACTAACCCGGGCTGATGTTGTTTTCAGCAGAACTACCGTGGTGTTGTTTTTGTGCAGAAATAAAAGTTCTTGGAATGCGCTGAAAATCAATGGAGATTTTTTCTGGAAAATATAAAAACTACTGGAACGAAGAGTTATCGGAGGGGAGTCCCTTGGGCCCCACGAGGGTGGAGAGCGCCCCCCTAGGGCGCGCCCCTTCCTTGTGGACTCTACGTGGGCCCCCCTGACTTGTTCTCGACGCCAACCTCTCCTATAAATTCCCAAACCTCCAAAAAATAACCTAGATCGGAAGTTCCAATGCTGCAAGCCTCTGTAGCCACGAGAAATCAATCTAGGCCCTCTCTGGCATCCTGCCGGAGGGGGCCATCATCACCGGAGGCCATGGAGGAGGATCTCGGAGGGGCCATCATTGCCATGAAGGCCAAGGACCAGAGGGGGAACATCTCCCCAACCAGGGGGAGGCCATGGAAGAAGAAGCACAAGGGGGAGAAGCTCTCCTCCTCTCTCTCTCTCTCTCTCTCTCTCTCTCGGTGGCGCCGGAGTGCCATCGGGAGGGGAATCATCGCCGCGGTGATCGTCTTTATCAACATCACCATCACCATCACCATCCTCATCTCTTTTATGCGGTCCACTCTCCCATACCCTGCTGTAATCCCTACTTGACCATGGTGATTTATGCCACATATTATGATCCAATGATGTGTTGGCCATTTTACGATGTTTTGAGTAGATATCTTTTGTCTTTGGGTTGATTGATGATCTAGATTGGTATGAGTTGTATGTTTTACTTTGGTTTTGTCCTATTGTGCCCTCCGTGTAGCGCAAGCGTGAGGGATTCCCACTATAGGGTGTTGCAACACGTTCATGATTCGCTTATAGTGGGTTGCTTGAGTGACAGAAGCATAAACCCGAGTAAGGGGGTTGTTGCGTATGGGATAAAGGGGACTTGATATGTTAATGCTATGGTTGAGTTTTACCTTAATGATCTTTAGTAGTTGCGGATGCTTGCTAGAGTTCCAATCATAAGTGCATATGATCCAAGAAGAGAAAGTATGTTAGCTTATGCCTCTCCATCATATGAAATTGCAATAGTGATTACCAGTCTTCTTAACAATTGCCTAGGATAATTCCGCACACCGACCCATCATTATTCCACACTCGCTATTTATAATATATAACAGCACCTACTTTTATATTTTAGCTCTCCGATGCCATGCAAAGTTATCCTCTTCATACCCACAACATAGTTTTCTTTCTCGTTTCTAGTTGGAAGCAAATGTTCGGTGTACGTAGAGTCGTATCAGTGGAAGATAGGACTTGAAAGAATATTGATCTTACCTTTAGCTCCTTGTGGGTTCTATACTCCATACTTATCATTTCCACCTTTGGGAATTGCTATGATGATTCCCTGCAATTGGGGATTATCAAGCTCTTTTCTGGCGCCGTTCCGGGGAGCAATAGCGTGGGGTTGATATTCTCGTGTATGCTTGTTTGCTTTCTTCACTAAGTAGTTTTTGTTTTCCTTTTTTGTTTTTCTTGGTTGTGGGTGAAACATACAAAAAAATAAAAAAAATTAAAATACAAAAAGATTCACTTGCCTCATATACCTAAAAAGTTTTTCAAAAAGAGAAGTGATTGGAAAGTTATGCATTGGAGAAGTGAGGGTCGACCTTGAACACTTGTGTTCATGCTCATGGAAACAATGTAAAAATTTTAATTGAATTTTCTCTGAAAAATAAGTATCCCCTTGTATATATCCATTGTATTATAAAAATAATGTGCCAAACTTTAGTTTTAGGATGATTAGATTGCTTGTTTACTATGTGCAGTACAAAAACAGAAACTTTGGCTGTAGCGCGTGAATTTACATTTTTTACTGGAAAGTCAAATGGGTATGAAACTTTTTGCACATTAATTCTATACAATTTTTTTAAAATTTTCATATTTGTTTTAGAATTTTTGGAGTTACATAAGTATACGAAATTTCCATATTACTACAGACTATCCTGTTTATGACAGATTCTGTTTTCTATGTGTTGTTCGTTTATTTTCATGAATCTATGGGTAGTATCGGGGGGTATGAACCATGGTGAAGTTGTAATACAGTAGATATAGTGCTAATATGAAATTGGAATGAGTTTTCAACAGTACCTAAAGGTAGTGATTTGCTTTATTATACTAACGGATCTCACAAAGTTTTTGTTAAGTTTTGTATGGATGAAGTGTTCGAAGATCGAGGAGCTATCAATATGAGAAGAATAAAGAGAGGAAAGAGTTCAAGATTGGGTATGGCCAAGGCAACCCAAGTAAATATTTCAAGGATACTCAAGCATCTAAGCTTGGGGATACCCCAGTTGGCATCACATCTTTCTTCTTCAACAATTATCGCTATACCTCGGTTTTTGTTTTGTTCACATGATTTGTGTCCGTTCTATTTTTCTTTTTCTTTAAGAACCATGCTAGTATGAGATAGACCTTCATTGATTTATAGAATTCTTCATGTGCTTCATGTATATCTTTTAAGTATGACTTTATATAATGCTCTTTGTGCTTCACTTAAATCTTTTGAGCATGGTTATTGGTTAGTCTATATTAATTGAAGAATGCTCCATGAACTTCACTTATATCTTTTGGAGTATGAATAATACTATCATCAAAAGTGGGTTTGGAAGAATGTCAACTTTAGGAATTAGTGATCCCACTATTTTGGAGGGTGTTGAATCTTATTATGATATTTATGAAAGTGGATTTGGAGAGGTCCTGACTTTAGTTAGTAGTGATTCCACTATTTCGGAAGAGGTTCCAATTGATTATAAGAACAAAGTTGCTATCTACGATGATTATTGTGATGACATGTATGCTATAAAGAATAATGTTAACCATGAAACTTGTCATCACAATTTTAATTTCCAATTGGATTATGGCTCACATGATAGTTATTTTGTTGAGTTTGCTCCCACTATTCCGAATGAGAAGAATTTTGCTTATGTGGGGAGTAGAAAAATTTCTATGCTTGTAGATCATGAAAAGAATGCTTTATGTGATGGTTATACTGTTGAACTCATTCATGATGCTACTGAAAAATATTATGAGGGAGGAATACATGCTTGTAGGAGTTGCAATAATGTCAAGTTTCCTCTCTATGTGCTTAAAGTTTTGAAGTTATACTTGTTTTGCCTTCCTATGCTAGTTAATTCTTGTTCCTATAAATTGTGTGCTCACAAAATCCCTAGGCATAGGAAGTGGGATAGATTTAAATGTGCTAGTCATATTCTTCATGATGCTCTCTTTATGTTTCAATTCTTATCTTTTATGTGAGCATCATTGAAATCATCATGCCTAGCTAAAAGGCATTAAAGAAAAGTGCTTTTTGGGAGGCAACCCAATTTTATTTTTGTTCTCTGTTTTTTGCCCCTGTTTAGTAATAAATAGTTCATCTAGCATCTGGTTATATATGGTTTAAGTTTTAATTAGTGTTTGTGCCAAGTAGAACCTTTGGGAAGACTTGGGGTGAAAGTTAATGTGATCTTGCTGTAAAAAACACAAACTTTGCACTCACGAGATTAGCTGTCATTTTTACAAAAGAGTCCTTTTGAGTTGATTCTTTTTGTAGAAGGTTAATAGATAAATTCCTCATGTCCACCAATTTATTTCAGAATTTTTGGATTAGTAGAAGTGTGGTTGCTGTTCAGATCATTACAATTTGTTCTGTTTCTTGCAGATTCTGTTTTCAATGTATAGTTTGCTTGTTTTCTAGTTTCTATGGCTTATATTGCTCAATAAAAATTGTAGAAATGATATGGTAAAGTAGGAATTGTGTGAGAACAATTATGAATCTTGTCTTTGACAGTACCAAAGTGAATGGTTTACTCTTTATCAAACTAACCCATCTTAGGAAGTTCCGTTAAGTTTTGTGTCGTGAAAATGTCACGACAGATGTCCTAGTGTGAGGACTTACTCGTGAGGCCAACGCATCTATGTGGTAGCTTGAGAGGAGTTGATCAGGACGAGAGACGCGAGGCGTATCAACACACAAGACAAGGATTTAGACAGCATCGGGCCCCGGGGAACATCATCCAGTAATAGCCCTACATGTTGTTTGTGGCTAGGTTTCATTATGCTCATGAGGGAGACGCTGCATAACCGACTCTCCTCTAGTTGTGTCTAGCCTTAACGATTATTTTCCTCCTCTCCCCTCTTGGGGTGCCCCGCCCCTCCTTATATAAGTTGAAGGGGCGGGTTACATGTAGAGTCAAACTCGGATTAGGACTTAACCTATTTTGACGCCTTACCATGGGCTTCTCACCGTGGGCTTCTTAACGTATTGGGCTTCTTAACATAAGCCAGCTTACAATATGGCTTACAATCTGACTTACAATCTGTCTGGCTTAACTGTCTGCCGGCTTGCCATGCTTAACTGTCCGTCGGCTTAACCTGCTTAACTGTGTGCCGGCTTAACCTGCTTAACTATCCGCTGGCTTACAATGCTTAACTGTCCGCCGGGTCACCAATGAAACACCAAGTCCCAACCGGGTCATATCTCCGGTCGGGTCACACCGCGGGGTATATCCCCGACATTAGCCCCAGTTTAATTTGGATTCATTCATGTTAAACCGATACTGTAAATCAAATACAAGAACAATTTTGATAGATTATGCTTCGGGTTAAGAACTCTTGTAAGCCGGCACCTGATCATCCTTAACTCCTTGGTATTTCCTTCTTCTAGTAAATTTGGGTCAATAGGCCAGCATCATAATCAATTTGCTGACATTGATTTCTCACAGAAAAAATTGGTCATGAAATAGTCATCTGATTTTTAGCCAGCTTGAAGATGTAGAACTTGCCGGTTTATCATTGCCAAAACATCTTGGTTTGTAAAGATTGATAGCACCGGGTCATAATTGTTGTTAACATCAAACTTGAAAATGTACCTCCCTTATATGCATATCACTTGTAGCCCCCAAGTCTGAAGAAGGTAGTGTAGTAACAGCTTAAGACTTCCTTCAATATAAAAGTTGCAACCTTGAAGAGATCCAAGTTGTTCATCTCAGTCACTAGTCAAAACTGAATATGCCACATATGTAGCCCCCAAGTGCCGGGTTGTCATGCTTGCAGCAACCTGGGACTTGTAATTGCCTTATGATCATAAAAACTTCAACCAGTGTAGCCCCTAAGGGCCAGGTCATTATACAATAATGAGCAGGGACTTTGTAGATATAATCATGTAGACTTGAACAACAATGTGTAGCCCCCAACGGCCGGCTCAGTAAGATAATACTGAGCTGGAACTTTGTATATAATTCATTGATAATAACATCATATGATGTAATCTCCACCATGGGGCTTGAACCCACATCCACAAGGTTAAGAGCTTTGAACTCTACCAACTGAGTAGTGGACCTTTCAATATAGTGGATTAAGGCTTGGGTACCTTGAATTTTTGACAGGAGCAATTGGTAGCCCCCAAGGGCCGACTCATTGCAATGGGATGAGTCGGGTCTTCAATAAGTTGAGGAAAAAATGACTTTGCATTAGCCCCCAAGTGCCATGGTGCATGCTGGCAGTGACATGGGACTTGCATATTTGATGTTTTCAACTTGAATAATGTAGCCCCCATGTGCCGGGTCGTAAGCCTGCGGCGACTCGGGACTATTCGCTCTATTGTAAAATAAATCATATCCATTGATAAAATAATAGCCATTGCGCTGAAGCGACTTTGAAGACCTCCATCATAATATTGATTATTGATAACCATAATAAAAATCTAGCCATGTTGGCTATTAAAGATGTGAATAATATAATCCAGTTTGAAAACTGGTTCCTGTGACATGTGATTAAACTGCCAGCTTACCATATCAATGCAGTAAGGGTGATAACCCAAAACTTAGAAGCCAATGCTTCCAAGTATTTTAATATCATCATATACTGGCGACTTATCGTCCAAAGCCAGACCGGTTTAACAGAAACCACGGGCATGCTTCAAATATGAGTTGTGAGATTGAAGGCCACATGGCCGGTCCTTTAAACCACAGGGCAAGAAGAACCGAAAAAATCTTAAAAAAATCAAGCCAAAATGAGAAAAAAAGACGAGGCTATGCTTCGAATACGAGAAGGAAGCCAGACCAAAAGGGTTAATGCCTATGACTTCAATACGATCAGGAAGCCCCCGAATGGTTTTTGGCATTGCGCCGATCAAAGGGGTACTGATAGCTATGATTCAAATACGATCAGGAAGCCCCCCAGTGACCATGATGATTAATGGCTATGATTCGAATACGATCATGAAGCCGGACCAAGAGGGTTAACGGCTATGATTCGAATATGACCAAGCCCCCAAGTGGTTCGTGATGTTTAACGGCTATGGTTCGAATATGACCAGGAAGACGTACCAAAAGGGTTAATGGAAATGATTCGAATACGACCAAGCCCCCAAGTGATCAAAGCGCTTTAACGGCTATGGTTCGAATACGACCAAGAAGCCGGACCAAAAGGGTTAATGGCAATGATTCGAATACGACCAAGCCCCCCAATGATCAAAGTGTTTTTACAGCTATGGTTTGAATAAGACCAGGAAGCCAGACCAAAAGGGTTAATGGCAATGATTCGAATATGACCAAGCCCCCAACTAATCAAAGTGTTTTTTAACGGCTATGGTTCGAATACGACCAGGAAGTCGGGCCAAGAGGGTTAATAGCTATGTTCTCTTTGGTGAAGACACCCATGTTTGAACAGGAAGCCCCCAAATGACCATTGAAGCAGGGTACCTATGTTTGAGTTGTGGTTTGCAACAGACTCTCTTTGGTCCCCTTAATTTTCACTAAGAACTCGAACTTTGCGAGAGATAAATTCTTCTTGAGCCGGATTTTAAACCGAATATTTGAGAGCTTCAGTGAGAGACAGATTTCCCTTGAGTCGGATTTTAAACCAAAATAATTTTCATTTTGAGCCAGAAAATTTCTGACGACCTTTTAAACTGGCAACATTTACTGAGCTATGTCCATGTAGCCCCCGAGTCTTAAGACTACTCAAGGAGTTGGCTTGAGATTCTCCATATTTGACCATGACATAAACCGGTATGAGTCATTCAACATCTCAGTGATATAATAGTCCCTTTTGTAGTAGACCACTTGTCCTTCATCAAAGAACTTGCAAGCCAGAGTAATTGCTCTTTTAAAGAAAGCAATATATAATATAAAAATATACTAGATGGATTTCACCTGATATGTCAGACAAGTAATTATCCACCGCAAAGTTAATGATCACCACAGTGAATCTGAAATCAAATAGAAACAAGTCCGTTGTGGGAGCAGACGGATGAGCCGGCCATGGCGCGGTAAGCCGCGCGGACGGGCAAGTCAATCACGTCATGTTGGTGCAAATTTTGTCCTGCACAAAATATGGACCAGAGTAATTGTTCTTTGGAAAAACCAACATGTGCTAATAAAATAAATTTAGATGGATATCACCTGATTTGCCCAGACGACAGATGATCCGCAGATGATTATCACCGCGTAAAATGTGCACATCATCGGACTTGTCCGGGTTATAATACTCCACCCTTTCTGCTGGCTCAGTAGCAATGGTCACCGGGTGGCCGTGGCAGCTCAACAATAGCAGAGGCCGGGTCGAAGTGGCTCGGAAGTGGCTCTGAGATGGAAGGGCCGGCCTGCAGCGACGATTTGGAGTGGCACGAGACGGCGGGTCAGCGAGGTCTACCACGATGGCAGAGGCAACAAGGCCGAGCGACTTAAGATAAACCTTCGGCCACAGCGGCAGAGGCGTCCGGTGGCTCGACGCGAGCCCATGGCCACAACAGCAAAGGTGGTCAGCGGCTCGAGGTGATTCACGGCTGCAGCGGTGCCCCGACGAGGCTTGGCGAGGCCGGCTTGTCGAGGTCGCAGCGGCGAGCGGCTTGAAGCGAGGTTGGCGGAGACCCGCGGCAAGCCACATCAGCGATTTGAAGCAGCCGGAGGGGGCGCTCAGAGGCGAAAGGTGACCCGGCACCGCTGCGATAGTAGCTTGGAGTAGCAGGGCAAGAGCGAGTGAAGACGGCGGCTTGCTGGCGAAGGCCTGGTTGCAGCCGCTGAGAAATTTTATTTCGCGCTCGTATCTTCGTTTTTCTCTGGGTCATGGTCAATTTTACTTTTCTGTGGTCAACCGGCTTATAGGATTAGCCATGCATGTGCTTTGTCATCCGTACACGCATGAACAAGCTGAGTACTGCCTTTTCTTTGCCAGTCTTTTTCTCTCTTTCTGACTTTGAGCTGTGGCTATTTGTACAAGTACTAGCACCACCCAGCTCGTGTTCTCCATAAGCTGTTCCACACGTTCAAGGTAGCTAGCAACAGCGGACCAGCCACGGGATGGCTCACGGCGCGATTGGCAACTTGTGGAGCTCGGAATAGAGGCCAGGCATGACCCGACAGGAGCGGCTCCAGGCGATTCAGAGCAACGGTGGAGCGAGGAAGGTCGACGCAGCGGGGCGAGTCCATGGTTGAAGAAACGACAGAATCCGACGGGTTAGAGGGGAGTTTGCGACGGCGGCACCGGTGGGTTGGCGTGGTGGTTTTGGCAGGCGGCAACAGCGACTCTCCGGCGGTGGCTCAATGCGGGATAATGGCCCAAAGCGGGCGGCCCAGACGCGGCGATGGAAGCTCATGGCCGGCCACAGCGGAGCAGGCGGCTCATCGAGTTGAGGCAGGTGGAGATGAGGTCCATGGTGAGGTGGGTCACCGCATCGGTGGCGACTTGCACGGTTTGCATGTTGCAACAGATGCCAGGTTGGTCTGGTGCAGCGACGGTGGTGGTTTGAGGCAGCCGGAGGTACACGACGGCTCTCCGGCTTGGAGACGAAGCGGAGCAGGGCGAGGGCAGTTCTCCGGCGTCCCGGAGCAGCAGCAGAAACCGGGGCGGCTCTCCGGCGGCCCGGAGCAGTAGTAGAAGTGGCAACTGTGGGGGTGCGGAGGACCGGCTCAGACGTGGGGCGACTCAAGGTAGGAGCGGTCTGGAGCAGATGTGAAAACGGCCGCGGATGTGGAGTAGGGCATTTTCTTCAACGGCGCTCGACGCGGGGCCCCCGAGAGGCGCGGAGGTGAGGTCGCTCGCCCGGGCGGCTCGGTGCAGCTAGGACAGAGGAGGAGTAAGGCCGAGGCGGGCCACTGTCGCAACAACGACTCGCCACAACAGAAGCAACGGGGAGGCGCGGCTCGACATGCGGCGGTGGTGGCGGCCCTTGGACGGCGGCGACGCAAGGCACAGTGATTTGACGACAACCGGCGGACTCGTAAGCCGGCGAATTGAGCAGTATGAGGTAGGGACAGCCGGCGGCTCGAGGCACGACGTCTTGCTGTGGCCATGGCAGATAAACGAAACAAAGCGGCAGCTCTCTGACGCCGCGACCGCGGAGGCGGGTCATTGGGCGCAAGGGCGGCTCAATAGAGCCCGTTGGTTGGAGGCGAAACGCAGGGAGACCACTGAAAGTGCAACTATCCCTGGGTGGTTTTGGTAATGATTAACAACATATAGCTCATTGAACTAATGCCACTTCAAGATAAATATTTCAGGAAAGTTCAATGATTGGCATGGCATGGATTAGGATTGTGGACCCCTCAAAATGCTAGGGACAAAAGATAGGCTCAAACTCTAAATTCCAAGACTCTACATTTTCTATTTTAATGATCCAAGATCACATTGAGTCTATAGGAAAGCCAATACTATTAAAAGGGGATGAGGAGTTGCTTAATGGCTTGCTTGCTCAAAATGCTTAGTGATATGCTCCAAAAGCCCTCAACCACTTTCTCATATCCACATATGTCCCAAACCAAACGTCAAACTCGTCCCTACCGATTTGATCCATCCGGCGCCACCGAGTTCATTTGGCATAGCCACTGCCAGAAACCCTAGTCACTTCGGTCTCACCGATAGGGATCTCGGTCTCACCGAGATGGGGTTTCAAACTCTCTGTTTCCCTTTGTAATGTTTCGGTCTCACCGATATGAGCGATCGGTCCCACCGAGCTGCAATGCAAACACTCTGTTTCCTTTTTGTAACGCTTCGGTCTAACCGAGACAAGCAAATCGGTCCCACCAAGTTTGCCTGACCAACTCTCTGGTTAGCTTATTACCAAAGTCGGTCCAACCAAGTTTTTGTAATCGTTCCAACTGAGATTACGTTATGCCCTAACCCTAATGATATCGGTCCCACCGAGTTGACATGTCGGTCCCAACGAAATTGCCTAACGGTCACATATTGTACTGAATTGGTCCGACCGAGTTTTCTGATTCGGTCCCACCGAGTTTGGTATATTGTGTGTAACGGTTAGATTTTATGTGGAGGCTATATATACCCCTCCACCCTCTCCTCATTCGTGAGGGAAGCCATCAGAACGTGCCTACACTTCCACTACTCATTTTCTGAGAGAGAGCCACCAACTCATGTGTTGAGACCAAGATATTCCAATTCAACCATATGAATCTTGATCTCTAGCCTTCCCCAAGTTGCTTTCCACTCAAATCATCTTTCCACCAAATCCAATCCTATGAGAGTGAGTTGAGTGTTGGGGAGACTATCATTTGAAGCACAAGAGCAAGGAGTTCATCATCAACACACCATCTATTGCCTTTTGGAGAGTGGTGTCTCCTAGATTGGTTAGGTGTCACTTGGGAGCCTCTGACAAGATTGTGGAGTAAACCAAGGAGTTTGTAAGGGCAAGGAGATCGCCTACTTCGTGGAGATCTACCCTAGTGAGGCAAGTCCTTCATGGGAGATGGCCATGGTGGGATAGACAAGGTTGCTTCTTCATGGACCCTTCGTGGGTGGAGCCCTCCGTGGACTCAAGCAACCGTTACCCTTCGTGGGTTGAAGTCTCCATCAACGTGGATGTACGATAGCACCACCTATCGGAACCACGCCAAAAACATCCGTGTCTCCTATTGCGCTTGCACTCTCCAAACCCATCCCTTTACATTCTTGCAAGTTGTATGCTTTACTTTCAGCTGCTTATACACTCTTTGCATGCTTGCTTGAATTGTGTTAAGATTGCTTGACTTGTGCTAAATTGTTAAAATCTGCCAAGGACTAAAATTGGGAAAAGGTTAAGTTTTTATTTTGTCAAGTAGTCTAATCACCCCCCCCTTTAGACATAATTTCGATCCTACAATTGGTATAAGAGCTTTGGTCTCCATTTGCCTTGATTTCCATAGCTTTTGGTGATCATAGCCTTGGTTTCACAACCTTGGAGAATATGGCGTCTAGCGAGGGAAATTACCACCATAGAGGTCCTTACTTTGATGGTACTCATTTTGCTAGTTGGAAGCATAAGATGAAAATGCATATTCTTGGACATAACCCTGCCGTTTGGGCTATTATGTGTATTGGCTTGCAAGGTGAATTCTTTGATGGGAGAGAACCGAATCGTGAAGCTACCGCGGAAGAGTTGAAGATGCTGCAATACAACGCACAAGCTTGTGATATCCTCTTCAACGGATTGTGCCCCGAAGAATTCACCAAAATCAACCGCCTTGAGAATGCAAAGGAAATTTGGGATACTTTGATTGATATGCACGAAGGTACCGACTCCATCAAGGAATCCAAATTGGATGTGCTTCAAAGTCAACTTGACAAGTTGAAAATGAAGGATGGTGAAGGTGTTGCTGAAATGTACTCTAGGGTTGCTCTCATCAAAAATGAGATTGTCGGCTTAGGAAGTGAAGAGATAACCGATAAATTCATCATCAAGAAGATCCTAAGAGCCTTGGATGGAAAATATGATACCGTGTGCACATTGATCCAAATGATGCCCAATTACAAAGATCTCAACCAACGGAAGTCATTGGAAGAATTGTTGCTCATGAGATGTCACTCGAGGATAAGGAAGAGCTTCACAACAAGTCAAGTGGTGCTTACAAAGCCTCATGTGATGCTCCTACATCATAAAGTGAGAAACAAACCTTCAATGAGGAATTGAGCTTAATGGTGAAAAACTTCAACAAGTTCTACAAGAGTACAAGCAAGGAAAGAAGCTCCAAGTCAAGGTCCTACAATGACAAAAGATCTTCGAGTCGTGAACATAATTGCTACAATTGTGGAAGACCCAGACACTACTCCAATGAGTGTACGACTCCTTACAAAAGGAGAGAAGATTCACCTAAAAGAAGAAGTAGAAGAGAAGAATCACCACCAAGAGAGAGAAGGAGTAGAGATGATCATTATGAACGAAGAACCTCCCGGAGAAGCAAGGATTCGGAAAGGAAGGACAAGTCATCAAAGAGCTACACAAAGCGAAGACATCAAGCTCATGTTGGTGAATGGGTATCCGGCTCCGAGTCCGACCATCACTCTGAGAGAAGCTATCATTCCGACTCCGAATATACTCAAGATGAAGGTGTTGCCGATCTAGCACTTGTGTCAACCAACTCCTACGACATATTTCACTCACCAAATGAAGGAATTGGAAGATGCTTCATGGCTAAAGGCCCAAAGGTATCACACCTCGAGTATGTTGATTTCAATAGTGATGAAGATGACTTGTTAGGTGATGATGATTTACTTTTTGACAACTCTAGTGATGAATACTATGATGAAATGTCAATTAATCATGCTAATCAAGATAAAATGAATGACAATGATAAGAAGAAGATTGATCGTCTAACTAAAGAACTAAACACTCTTAAATTAGCTCATGAAACTACCTTGGAAGATCATCGAGAACTTTTAAAGACTTGCTACGTCTTGAGCTTGCGTTGGTTTTCCTTGAAGAGGAAAGGGTGATGCAGCAATACTAGCGTAAGTATTTCCCTCAGTTTTTGAAAACCAAGGTATCAATTCAGTAGGAGGCTCCTCAAAAGTCCCACGCACCTACACAAACAAACAAGAACTTGCAACCAACGCAATAAATGGGTTGTCAATCCCTTGAAGGACACTTGCGAAAGTGAGATCTGATAGAGATAATATGATAAGATAAATATATTTTTGGTATTTTATGATATAGATTGGAAAAGTAAAGATGCAAATAAAAGTAGATTGAAAGCTTATATGATAAGAGATAGACCCGGGGGCCATAGGTTTCACTAGTGGCTTCTCTCAAGATAGCATAAGTATTACGGTGAGTGAACAAATGACTATCAAGCAATTGCTAGAAAAGCGAATAATTATGAGATTATCTAGGCATGATCATGTATATAGGCATCACGTCTGTGACAAGTAGACCGACTCCTGCCTGCATCTACTACTATTACTCCACACGTCGACCGCTATCCAGCATGCATCTACAGTATTAAGTTCATAAAGAACAGAGTAACGCATTAAGAAAGATGACATGATGTAGAGGGATAAACTCATGCAATATGATATAAACCCCGTCTTTTTATCCTCGATGGCAAAAATACAATACGTGCCTTGCTGCCCCTGCTGTCACTGGGAAAGGACACCGCAAGATTGAACCCAAAGCTAAGCACTTCTCCCATTGCAAGAAAGATCAATCTAGTAGGCCAAACCAAACTGATAATTCGAAGAGACTTGCAAAGATAACTTAATCACACATAAAAGAATTCAGAGGAGATTCAAATATTTCTCATAGATAAACTTGATCATAAACCCACAATTCATCGGATCTCAACAAACACACCACAAAAAGAGTTACATCGAATAGATCTCCAAGAAGATCGAGGAGAACTTTGTATTGAGATTCAAAGAGGGATAAGAAGCCATCTAGCTAATAACTATGGACCCAAAGGTCTGTGGTAAACTACTCACAACTCATCGAAGAGGCCTTGGAGATGATGTAGAGGCCCTCCGTGATCAATTCCCCCTCTGGCGGAGCACCGGCGAAGGCTCCAAGATGGGATCTCACGGATACAGAAGGTTACGGCGGTGGAAATATTTTTTCGTGGTCGCTTCTAATGTTTTTGGGGTACATGGGTATATATAGGAGGAAGAAGTAGGTCTGTGGACGCCCGAGGGGCTCACGAGGGTGGGGCCATGTCCAGCCCTAGGGGGCGCGCCGGGCACCCTCGTCGCCGCCTCCTTTGTTTCTTGACTTCCACTCCAAGTCCTCTGGATCACGTTTGTTACGTTCCCGAAGGTTTCATTCCGTTTGGACTCCGTTTGATATTCCTTTTCTTCAAAACACTGGAATAGGCAAAAACAACAGAAATACGGGTTGGGCCTCCGGTTAGTAGGTTAGTCCCAAAAATGATATAAATGTGTAAAATAAATCCCATAAACATCCAAAACGGGTAATATAATAGCATGGAACAATAAAAAATTATAGATACGTTGGAGACGTATCAAGCATCCCCAAGCTTAATTCTTGCTCGTCCTCGAGTAGGTAAATGATAAAAACAGAATTTTTGATGTGGAATGCTACCTAGCATAATTCTCAATGTAATTTTCTTTATTGTGGCATGAATGTTCAGATCCAAATGATTCAAAATAAAAGTTCATAATGACATAAGAAATAGTAATACTTAAAGCATACTAATCAAAGCAATCATGTCTTCTCAAAATAACATGGCTAAATAAAGTTCATCCCTACAAAATCATATAGTTAGGCTATGATTCATTTTCGTCACACAAAAATGCTCCCATCTTGTACACCCCCGATGACAAGCCAAACAATTGTTTCGTACTTAAATAATCTCAAAGTTTTTCAACTTTCACGCAATACATGAGCGTGAGCCATGGATATAGCACTATGGGTGGAATAGAATATGATGATGGAGGTTGTGTGGAGAAGACAAAAAAAGGAGAAAGTCTCACATTGACGAGGATAATCAACAGGCTATGGAGATGCCCATCAATTGATGTCAACATGAGGAGTAGGGATTGCCATGCAACAGATGCACTAGAGCTATAAATGTATGAAAGCTCAACAAAAGAAACTAGTGGGTGTGCATCCAACTTGCTTGATCACGAAGACCTAGAGCATTTTGAGGAAGCCCATTGTAGGAATATACAAGCCAAGTTCTACAATGAAAATTCCCACTAGTATATGAAAGTGACAACATAAAAGACTTTCTATATGAAGAACATGGTGCTACTTTGAAGCACAAGTGTGGAAAAGGATAGTAACCTTGTCCCCTTTTTATTTATTTTTTCTTTTTCTTTTTTCTTTCTTTTTCTTTCTTTTTCTTTTGGCCTTTTTTTCTTTGGCCTTTCTTTTTTTCCTTTGGTCTTTCCCTTTTTTTTCTTTGCCTTTTCTTTTCTTTTTGGGGACAATGCTCTAATAATGATGATCATCACACTTTTATTTATTTACAACTCATGAATTACAACCCAAAACTAGAACAAGATATGACTCTATATGAATGCCTCCGGTGGTGTACCGGGATGGGCAATGAATCAAGAGTGACATGTATGAAAGATTATGCATGGTGGCTTTGCCACAAATACGATGTCAACTACATGATCATGCAAGGAAATATGACAATGATGATGTGTGTCATGATGATGAACGGAAGGTGGAAAAGTTGCATCGCAATATATCTCGGAATGGCTATGGAAATGCCATAATAGGTAGGTATAGTGGCTATTTTGAGAAATATATAAGGAGGTTTATGTGTGATATAGCGTATCGTACCACGGGGTCTGGATGCACCGGTGAAGTTTGCACCAACTCTCAAGGTGAGAAAGGGCAATGCACGGTACCGAAGAGGCTAGCAATGATGGAAGGGTGAGAGTGCGTATCATCCATGGACTCAACATTAGTCATAAAGAACTCATATACTTATTGCAAAAATCTACAAGTCATCAAAAACCAAGCACTACGCGCATGCTCCTAGGGGGATAGATTGGTAGGAAAAGACCGTCGCTCGTCCCCGACCGCCACTCATAAGGATGCACAATCTAATAACACCTCATGTTTCAAATTTGTTACACAACTTTCACCATACGTGCATGCTACGGGACTTGCTAACTTCAACACAAGAATTCTTTAAATTCATAATCACCCAACTAGCATGACTCTAATATCACTACCTCCATATCTCAAAACAATTATCAAGTATCAAATTGATCATAACATCCAATTCACTTCCTATGATAGTTTTTATTATACCCAACTTGGATGCCCATCATTCTAGGACCAATTTTATAACCATAGCAAATACCATGCTTTTCTAAGAGACTCTCAAAATAATATAAGTGAAGCATGAGAGATTAACAATTTCTTCAAAATCAAGCCACCAGCGTGCTCTAAAAGATATAAGTGAAGCACTAGAGCAAAACTATCTAGCTCAAAAGATATAAGTGAAGCACAAAGAGTATTCTAATAAATTCCAATCAAGTGGGTTTCTCCCAAAAGGTGTGTACATCAAGGATGATTGTGGTAAACTAAAAATCAAAGACTAATATCATACAAGACTCTCCAAGAAAAACACATATCATGTGGCGAATAAAAATATAGCTCCAAGTAAAGTTACCGATAAACGAAGACGAAAGAGGAGATGCCTTTCGGGGCATATCCAAGATTAGGCTTTTGGCTATTCTTGAATATCTTGGGGTGCCTTGGGAATCCCCATGATTAGGCTCTTGCCACTCCTTATTCCATATTCCATCAAACCTTTACCCAAAACTTGAAAACTTCACAGCACAAAACTCAACGGGAAATCTCATAAGCTCCGTTAGTGCAAGAAAGCAAAACCACCACATAAGGTACTATAATGAACTCATTATTTATTTATATTGGTGTTAAAACTACTATATTCCAAGTTCTATATGGTCCATACCCCTACATACTAGCCGTAGATGCATCAAAATAAGAAAACAACACACGAAAATCAGAATCTATCAAAAACAGAACAGTCTGCAGCAATCTATAACTCTCGAATACTTATGGAACTCTAACAATCCTAAAAAAATAGGAAGTCCTGGGAAATTTTTCTATTGATCTTCAGAAAAAAGAATCAATGCAAAATCACGTTTCTGTGAATTACCAAAATTATTTTCGTGCGCGCAAAGTTTCTGTTTTTCAGCAGAATCAAATTAACTATCACCGTAGGTTATCCTATAGGTTCTACTTGGCACAGACACTAATTAAAACATAAAAACACATATAAACAGAAGGTAGATGCAAAATTTATTACTAAACATAAGCAAAAACAAAAAAAACTAAAATAAAATTGGGTTGCCTCCCAACTAGCGCTATCGTTTAACGCCCCTAGTTAGGCATAAAAGCGAGGATAGATCTAAGTAGTGCCATCTTTGGCACTCAATTCATAAGTAGCTCGCATGATAGATTCATAAGGTAATTTGACTTTCTTTCTTGGAAAGTGCTCCATGCCTTTCCTTAATGGAAATTGGAATCTAATATTCCCTTCCTTCATATCAATAATCGCACCAATCGTTCTAAGGAAAGGTCTACCAAGAATAATAGGACATGAAAGATTGCAATCTATATCAAGAACGATAAAATCTATGGGCACCAAATTCCTATTTGCAATAATGAGAACATCATTGATCCTTCCCATTGGCTTTTTAATAGTGGAATCCGCAAGGTGCAAATTTAAAGAGCAATCATCAAGATCATGGAAACCTAGAATATCACATAAAGTTTTCGGAATCGTGGAAACACTAGCACCCAAATCACATAAAGCATAACACTCATGATATTTAATTTTAATCTTTATAGTAGGTTCCCACTCATCATTAAGTTTTCTAGGTATAGAAACTTCCAAATTAAGTTTTTCATCATAAGATTGCATCAAGGCATCAACAATATGTTTGGTGAAAGCTTTATTTTGACTATAAGCATGCAGAGAATTCAATACGGATTGCAACAAGGAAATACAATCTACTAAAGAACAATTATCATAATTAAATTCCTTGAAATCCAAGATAGTGGTTAAATGCTATTTAAAGTCTTGACCTCTCCAATCCCACTTTTACCAAATTTAGCATCAAGATCTAAAAACTCTGAATCATTGGGACGCCTTTTAACTAAAGTTGACTCATCTCCAGTCCCATCATTATTAAGATTCATATTGCAAAATAGAGGTTTAATAGGGGACACATCAATAACTTTTAGATCTTCATCATTATTTTCATGGAAACTAGAAGAACACACTTTTAAAAAGCAATCTTTCTTAGCGCGCAATCGAGCGGTTCTTTCTTTGCACTCATCAATCGAAATTCTCATGGCTTTGAGAGACTCATTGATATCATGCTTAGGAGGAGTAGATCTAAGTTTCAAAGAATCAATATCAAGTGAAAGTCTATCAACGTTCCTAGCCAAATCATCAACTTTAAGCAATTTTTCTTCAAGCAACGCATTAAAATTCGTTTGAGAGATCGTAAATTCTTTAACACTATTCTCAAAATAAGAGGGCATCTTATTAAAATTTCCATAAGAATTATTGTAGGAATTTCCATAATTATTAGAGGGATTACTAGGGAACGGTCTAGGATTAAAGTTTCCTCTATAAGCATTATTACCACAATTATTCCTACCAACAAAATTCACACCCATAGATTCATTATTATTCTCAATCAAAGTAGACAAAGGCATATCATTTGGATCAATAGAAGCACTCTTAGTAACAAACAATTTCATAAGTTCATCCATCTTTCCACTCAAAACATTAATTTCTTCTATAGCATGCACTTTTTTACTAGTAGATCTTTTGGTGTGCCATTGAGAATAATTAGCCATAATGTTACCAAGGAGTTTAGTAGCTTCTCCTAAGGTGATTTCCATAAACTTGCCTCCTGCAGCGGAATCTAAAAGATTTCTAGAAGCAAAATTCAATCTGGCATAAAAAAATTGTATGATCATCCATAAATTCAAACCATGAGTAAGGCAATTGTGAATCATCAATTTCATTCTTTCCCAAGATTGGGCAACATGCTCATGATCAAGTTGTTTAAAATTCATAATATCGTTCCTAGCGAGAGGAAAATACTTAGAGATAAAAGCATCTTTGCACTTATTCCGTGAATCAATACTATTCTTCGGCAAAGACGAAAACCAAACTTTAGCACGATCTCTAAGTGAAAACGGAAATAACTTCAATTAACAATATCATTATATGTATCTTTCTTCTTTTGCATCTCACACAAATCAACAAAGTTGTTTAGATGGGTAGCGGCATCTTCACTAGGAAGGCCGGAGAAGTGATCTTTCATAACAAGATTCATCAAAGCTGCATTGATTTCACAAGACTCAACATCATTAAGAGGAGCAATCGGAGTACTAAGGAAATCATTATTTTTGGTATTGGAAAAGTCACACAATTTGGTATTATCTTGCGCCATCGCGACAAGTAATCCAACACACAAGCAAACAAAAAGGCAAGCGAAAGAGAGAGGAGATTTGGAAAGAGAGGGCGAATAAAACGGCAAGGGTGAAGTGGGGGAGAGGAAAACGAGATGAAAATGGCAAATAATGTAATGCGAGGGAGATGAGTTTGTGATGGGTACTTGGTATGTCTTAACTTGAGCGAAGACCTCCTCGGCAACGGCGCCAGAAATCCTTCTTGCTACGTCTTAAGCTTGCGTTGGTTTTCCTTGAGGAAGGTGATGCATCAATAGTAGCATAAGTATTTCCCTCAGTTTTTGAGAACCAAGGTATCAATCCAGTAGGAGGCTCCTCAAAAGTCCCACGCACCTACACAAACAAACGAGAACTTGCAACCAACGCAATAAAGGGTTGTCAATCCCTTCAAGGCCACTTGCGAAAGTGAGATCTGATAGAGATAATATGATAAGATAAATATATTTATGGTATTTTATGATATAGATTGGAAAATTAAAGATGCAAATAAAAGTAGATTGAAAGCTTATATGATAAGGGATAGACTCGGGGGCCATAGGTTTCACTAGTGGCTTCTCTCAAGATAGCATAAGTATTACGGTGGGTGAACAAATTACTGTCGAGCAATTGATAGAAAAGCGAATAATTATGAGATTATCTAGGCATGATCATGTATATAGGCATCACGTCCGTGACAAGTAGACCGACTCCTGCCTGCATCTACTACTATTACTCCACACATCGACCGCTATCCAGCATGCATCTAGAGTATTAAGTTCCTAAAGAAGAGAGTAACACATTAAGAAAGATGACATGATGTAGAGGGATAAACTCATGCAATATGATATAAACCCCGTCTTTTTATCCTCGATGGAAATAATACAATACGTGCCTTGCTGCCCCTACCGTCACTGGGAAAGGACACCACAAGATTGAACCCAAAGCTAAGCACTTCTCCCATTGCAAGAAAGATCAATCTAGTAGGCCAAACAAAACTGATAATTCGAAGAGACTTGCAAAGATAACTTAATCACACATAAAAGAATTCAGAGGAGATTCAAATATTTCTCATAGATCATAAACCCACAATTCATCGGATCTCGACAAACACACCGCAAAAAGAGTTACATCGAATAGATCTCCAAGAAGATCGAGGAGAACTTTGTATTGAGATTCAAAGAGGGAGAAGAAGCCATCTAGCTAATAACTATGGACCTGAAGGTCTGTGGTAAACTACTCACAACTCATCAGAGAGGCCTTGGAGATGTTGTAGAGGCCCTCCGTGATTGATTCCCCCTCCGACAGAGCACCGACGAAGGCTCCAAGATGGGATCTCACAGATACAGAAGGTTACGGCGGTGGAATTAGTTTTTCATGGTCGCTTTTGATGTTTTCGGGGTACATGGGTACATATAGGAGGAAGAAGTAGGTCGGTGGACGTCCGAGGGGCCCACAAGGGTGGGGGCGCGCCCAGC
The DNA here is from genome assembly GCF_018294505.1 of Triticum aestivum. Lineage (NCBI taxonomy): Eukaryota > Viridiplantae > Streptophyta > Magnoliopsida > Poales > Poaceae > Triticum > Triticum aestivum. The sequence goes on along the minus strand of NC_057804.1, from coordinate 435,186,760 downwards.
CCTAGGGGGCGTGCTGGGCACCCTCGTGGTTGCCTCCTTTGTTTCTTGACTTCCACTCCAAGTCCTCTGGATCATGTTTGTTGTAAAAATCGCGCTCCCGAAGGTTTCATTCCGTTTGGACTCCGTTTGATATTCCTTTTCTTCGAAACACTGAAATAGGCAAAAAACACAGCAATACGGGCTGGGCCTCCGGTTAGTAGGCTAGTCCCAAAAATGATATAAATGTGTAAAGTAAAGCCCATAAACATCCAAAACGGGTAATATAATAGCATGGAACAATCAAAAATTATAGATACGTTGGAGACGTATCAAGACTCATGAGAAGTTATGCTTTGAAAAGCTCAATCTTGAGCAAGAGCATGAGTTTTTAAAGGCAATCAATGATGATCTTCGCAAGAAAAGTTCTTCTTACATTGCCAAACATTTACTCTTATCTACTTACATGCCACAAGTAAAATCTAGCAACAAGAGTAAGAAAGATTCTTCTTATAGTAGTAACAATAATCATGCTAAATCCAATGTTGTTGCTTCTAGTAGTTCTCTTGATTCCACTAATAATTCTCTTAGCCAAGTTACACTTGAGCAAGAAAATAGCTTATTGAAGGGAATTATAGAGAAGGGTGTCTACAAGAGTCTTGCTGGAAGTAAGCAATTTGAGGAAATTGTACGCAAGCAAGGAAGGCACCGGAAGAATCAAGGTGTTGGTTTTGAACGAAAGTTCAATGCCAACGGAGTTGAGTGCACTACAAAAAAATACACTTCCGTGATGATATGTGTTTGTCACAGTAGGTCGCGTTTTTTGTCATGCATGTACATCCATGACGATTTTATGATAGAATCAAGATAGTCATACCTGTGCTGTCGTAGAAGTGTTCCATGACATTACCAAAATTATCATCACGGAAGTGTCCACTTCCATGACGATAAATTGTGCGTCACAGAAGTGCTTTCGTCAAGGGTGACCGACATGTGGCATCCATCGTAACGGAACACCGTTAAGCTATCTGGTCGGGTTTTGGATCCGATAACCCGTTAACATCCCCGACCAATGGGGATTTTCCACGTGTAAAATCATCATTGGCTGGAGGAAACACGTGTCGGCTCATCGTTGGGACAGATGTCATCCACTCATTGGATGGAAGGCGCCTATGATACGTCGACACGTGGCACGACCCAACAGAGGCCCATTCCTGTGAAAAGGCCGGCCCGTTTGACTTGGTCAAAAGGTGGCGGGCCGGCCCATGGAAAGCCTGTTAACGGCCTGTTCGCATATAGCCCATTTACAGCCCGCTAACCCAAGGCCCATTACGACCTATCCGAATTAGGCCCAGTAGCGTCATCTGGGCCATCCAATATGATTCCAGCCCGTTTTACTTTTGGCGCATGTATGGCCCATGATGTATTTCGGCCCATATGAGGCCCTATGTAACTCTTGGCCTATTAACGGCCCGTGGTGAAACTGGCCCGTAATGAACAGTGTATCACTTTACACCCATTAACGGCCCGTGGTGAAACTGGCCCGTAATGAACAGTGTATCACTTTATACCCATTAACGGCCCGTTATTCCGTTGGGCCGTTTCCAGCCCATGTTATCTTTCGGCCTTCTCAGAGCCCATTTATTCTTGGGCTCATTTCCAGCATTCGTTTACTTACGGCCCGTTACTGTCATTTTCTGCTTGTGGGCCAAATTCAGCCCGTGGTTACAGTCGGCCCGTTTGTGGTCCGTTAATACGTTGGGCCGTTTTCATAGCGTCATCAAATACGGCCTATTAACGATGGCCTGTTATGGTCGGCCCATGAATGGACGATTCCAACTCTAGCCCGTTTACGGCCATAATGCGGTCTGTTTGGCCCATGTTTGGCCAATCGATCATACGGCCCGTATAAGGCCCATTGATGATACGACCCACAGAAGGCCCATTGTTTCTATGGCCCGTAGAAGGCCCATTGTTTCTACGGCCCGTAGAAGGCCCACTGTTTCTACGGCCAGTAGGAGGCCCAGTGTCACTACAGTAAATATTAGCCCATGGTTATTGTGGCCTAGTTTAAAAAAATAGGTTATTGCAGCCACTAGCATACCGCGGAAAAAGAACTGCAATGACTACAAGCAAACAAATAAACAAAACAACAAGAAAATAAATAAGCAAGCAACTAACGCTAGGCTATCACGACTATTACACATATTACATCCACTGGGCATCAAAGTTCGCCACCAGTGCAAATATAGGGAACAAAGCAGCATATCATATACACTGGTTGTCAAAGTTGGCGACCAGCGCAAATAAACGCCGCAGCAAAACAAATCCAGAACTGAAACCACTTCAGAAGATCTCAAGAAACAATATCCTGGGTACCCATAATGCTGGCAAGATGCTTAGCAAGCTTATTAACTTTCTCTTGTTTGGCGCTTAAATCCTCCAGCGCTTGCTGTTGCACCAGAAAATATGCATCTGAATTCTGCAGGGACTTCCTCAGTCCTTCAGCTTCCTGTCGCAGCACATCTGATCGATGTCTTTCAACTTGAAGTTGAGACTCAAGAAGACGAACTGATTCAGGCAGCGAGTTCGAAGAGCTTGTGCCAGCAGTAGTGGCCAGTAACTCGAACACTACATCAAGACAGGACTTTTGGGTTCCCTCACTGTCGTCAAGATAGTTTTTATCAGCTTTCTTGGAGACCAACAGGGATGTCTCACTATCTTGAACCTTATCTGCATTACTTCCTTTACCATTGGATAACGCGGTACTGTTCTCCAATATTTTGTCCGCATTCTAAAAGAGAAACAAGCAGACACATCACATGTTTACCATGTTGTATATGAAACTCATTTTGGTAAATGAGTTCAGTAGTAAAGTGGACAGGATAACAACATGAAACAAACATATATCTATGTACCATGGTCACTTTATGGTCTATATCATTCTAGTTTTTGTTGCCAAATCAAGATAGAGACACAGTTCAAATAATATTTGTTCAAGACAAAGCAGAATAGACAGAATATAAGTGTGGGTAACTATAGAGCAATAACAACACTTGTAATGTGCATGACATGAGAACATAACTGTTTATTCAATTGAAACTGAAATCAACATAGAGCAGGTTACAACAGCAAACCAGTTAAAGAAACAGGTTTAAAACATACCTGTTGCGCCATTGGAGTTTCAATTCCATCCTTCAAATTTGAAAATAGTTGGTATGAGTAAATACAGTAATGCAAGAGCAAAGGAGTATGAACCATAGCTACAGAACCTGACCTGAGAACAAATCTTCTTCTCCTTTAAGCGTTGAGTTGGGATTCAGAGTGGTGGTCCTCGTGCTTTGGGCACTGCAGTTCCCTTACTAACTGCTCGTGTTTGGGTGCTCTGTGGTGGAGACGGTGCTGTGTCAACTGGAACTGGGTTACTATCTGCCGGGGTTGGGGTTAGAAGGGGTGTAGCTGGTTCTCTGTCCAACTGGGTAGGGGTACAATCTGCGAGAGTCTGGGTTATGTGTGGTGGATCTGGTCCTTGGGCAAGTACAACCGTGGTTCTATCTGCATCAACTGGTAGCACTATCTTTTCTGAAGACCGTGTTGTTACTCCCTTAGATACTGCCATCACGCTCTCCAATTCAAATGGCTGATAAACAAGAAAAGTAATTGAAAGTATAGACATTGTATGATAGACAGGTGCAATGGATAGTGGGGAATAAAAGAGGGCATGAAATAATTCATATTTATGTTGTCTAACCAAACAGGATAGCATGACACAATTTCACATATATGATGGCTAACTAAACAGGATAGCATGACACAATTTCACATTATGATGGCTAACTAAAAAAGATGGAAAGACATAGTTCAAAATATGAGACTATGTAAACAGGATGACATGACATAACTATATAATGTGTTTATTAAATAGGTTGGCATGCCATAATTCACATACATTCACGGATAGAATGCCATAATTCAAAATATGATGACTGTAAACACTAAACAGGATGAGATGATATAACTATATGATGTCTTTATTAAATGGGTTGCCATGCCATAATTCAGATAGATGATGTGTATGTACTATGTAAACATGATGGCATGATATAATTCAAATATATGATTTATATAGTAAGCAAGTAAGCAGATGGCAATCCATATATGATGTAAAAACTAAGCAATGCAAGACAACATGCATGACATGGGTAATATAACCCTGCCAAGTTTGAGCATAGACCTCAGGGGGGAAATAGGACTGGTCATCAGTCTCTGAATCCTCCTCTGAGGAGCTCTCTGTAACCAGCAAGATGTCTGCTTCAGCAGGTAGCATTGTCTGCTCTGAATACCTTGTTTTCACTCCAGATACTTCCATCACCGCTTCAAATGGCTGATGCACAGGAAGAGTAGTTGAATATACAAACGTTGTCGACAAATGGAACACGTAATACAAAAAAATGATAGCATGATATAATTCACATACATGATGATTGGCTAAACAGCATGGCATTGCATAATTCACATATATAATGCCTTTGCAACAAGATAGCATTGTATAATTCACATATATAATGTCTTGCAACAAGATGGCAATGCATAATTCACATATATGGTAATTAGACACTGAACAGGTGGCATTCACACAAAGCATGTCTAAACTAATCAAATGACATAGCAATGCGAGACACCATACGCACGATATGAGCAACATAACCCTGCCAAGTTAGAGCATACACCTCGGGGGGGGGGATAGGACTGGTCATCTGTCTCTGAATCCTCCTCTGAGGAGCTATCCGTAACCAGCGAGATATGCGCTTCGTCAGATAGCATAGTCTGCTCTGAAGACCTTGTTTTCACTCCAGAATTTGCCATCACCGTGTCAAATGGCTGATGCACACGAAGAGCAGTTGAATGTACTAACATTGTTGACAAATGTAATATGTAACGAAAAAAAGGATGGCCTGATATAATTTACATATAAGATGACTGGCTAAGCAGGATGGCATTGCAAAATTCACATATATGATGCCTGGCTAAACAAGATGGCGTTGCATAATTCACATAAACGATGAATAAACTAAACAGATGGCATTCGCACAAAGGATGTCTAAACTAAGCAGATGACATATTTGATGTATAAAGTAAGCAATGCAAGACACCATATGCATGATATAACCAACATCAGCATGCCAAGTTAGAGCGAAGACCTCAGGGGGTAAATAGGAGTTGTCTTCTCCTTCTGAATCCCCCTCAGAACAGATATCTTCCTCTCGATTACAATCCGAAATGCGTGGAGGGGGGCTGCCTTTGCGCCTACCATGGAGCGACGTCTGCATGAAATTTTATTGCCACGCAAGGCTCGTCTCTTTTGCTCTACATGTTCAGTTCCATTGTTTACAATAACTGTCATGCATAGGAATAAAACATAGTGAGATTATGTAAGGAGTGCATGCAGAAATCCAGAGTGATGGTAGCAACCTGTGGATAGACCCAAAACCAATAATAGCAGGCAGATAATGGCTTCAGTTAAAAAATACAGATAATGGCTTCTTTACTGTTTGTTTCCCACCCAACATGAAACTCATAGTAGACACCGGAGATTAACCAGATAGTAGATAGATACTATTGATAGCGGCCCCGATATGTACCCCACAACCATTTAAAAACTCAAGTTTGACCATTAGTTTGGAGCTGACTCAGAGTCTAATCGGTGAACAGGACGATAAAGTAGCATGTAATATTAAGCGATGCATAACGTAAGCAGACACGAAAGAGTGCGACCTCTCTTGCGGACCCGTGTAGTCCTCGAGGTCATCTGCTCGGTTGATGATGGTAATGCAGTTTTCATGGCTGCCAGCGGCGGGGAAGAAGATCTGAGGCGGCGAAAGACAGTCTGGAGGCCGGATCCCTGCTGTGCTGGACCCTTCTGTCGTTGGAGCAGCTGAGCTGGGGTGGACGACGGCGCAGCAGGAGCGGGACAAACCACGCAAGGTTTTCTTTGACAACTATCTGTAAGAGAAGTAATTCTGTAAGGGCTCGTTTGAATTGGAGGATTCCAACAATGCAGGGATAGGAAATAGACAGGAATAGGATAGGAATGCACGTGCAAAACAGAGAATTTAAAAACACAGGATTTCTGCCAATCTGGGTGTTTGATTCACAACAATTGGAAGATCACAGGATGCAAAGAAGCATGGTGAGATTAAGTCAAACCACAAGAAAATGTACGGTTATAATGCTATTATGCTACTATCTCTTAGTCTTGTGCTTCATGAATAGGAATTTGAAAAGGAGGACAAGTGAAAATTAAAATTCCGACGTTTTTTCTTTCAAGGAGACACTAAAGGAACAAATTCGTGTGCTCAGTGGACAATATATATAACATGTAGAGTAAAAAAGAGATGCAACAAGTGTACAACCTCTTTGGCGAAGGCATGTCGGTCTCAGCATGATTGGGTTGGCCGGTGAGGATGCTCCGGCTGACTTTGCTGTCGAAGGAGGGGAAGAAGATCTTAGGCGTCTGGAGATGGACCCCGAGGTACTTCTCCGCTGTGATCGAGGGTTTCGTTGTTGGAGCAGCTCCGGTGAGTTGGACGACGCCGAGGCTAAAGCAGGACAAGAGAGACAACGAACAACATTAACCTGAGTGGAATTCTAATAGCATCTCCAATACATGATGTAAAATACATAACCACAAAGTGCTAGATGTAAAATACATCAGCCGCTCATCTCTGAACTTAACTGTCAAAATTGAACTTAATTGTCGAAACTGAACTTAACTGTCGAAACTGAACTTAACTGTCGAAACTGAATTTTGCTGTTGAAACTGAATTTTTCTATCGAAACTGAACGCACTAGCAAGGTGAGGCTACATGTCGGTCGACTGACTTTTTCATCTCTGGTCAGTCGATTTTGCAGCCGTTGGATACGAAATCAAGGGCATGCGGTTCATCTTCAACCTCCACCACCCTGAGCCGCCAGCCACCATCGGCCAAACTGCAGCCCCACGCCGCCCGCGGCCGGTGGTGCGCCGCCCCCCCTGCCCCGAAAACACTCCCCACCGGCGGTCCGCCGCCGCCCCGGCCATCCCTCTAGGCCCCCCCGTGCTGAGCTTTTTCTCTGGTGATCCCCACGCCACCGCCCCACCAACGCCCCGCCAACGCTGATGACCACCGCCCCCATCCTGAACCTTAAGATAGATAGTGGGGTACCTCTTCGGTGATCCCCCCTCCCCGCTGCGGCTGGTTCTTCCTTCACCCCGGCGAGCCCACCCCTTGAAAATCAACTGACCCAAAAGTCGATTCAGTTGACTGAAGTGTAGCCAAATCGGAGCCGCATCGCAAGCAAGAGGAAGAGCAAGAGCAGCAGCACAAGCAAGAGCAATAGCAAGAGCAAACCAGGCAGGGGACCGAGAGCAAGAGCAGAGCAGCAGCGCGAGCGAGAGCTAAAGCAGCAACAACTCCTACTGAGGTGGACGTCGCCGCCGAGGGAGCGATGACGTGGAGGAAGTGGCCGGCGACGCCGCCGTGGATGGAGCCGTGCCGTGTCGGCTCGGGACCGAGCGCCGGCAGCATCGTGAGATCGAATCAAGAAGAAAATGCGGCGATTAGTGTACAACCTCTTTGGTGGCGCCGATTAGGCCGCAGCTTCATCCGAGGAAACGGTGATGATGATGCTCTTCCGGTGGTGCAGGTGAAGATGGCGGTGTGGGAATGGAGGTGGCGCGAAAGACGAGGGGAACATCGGGTCAGCTCCTTGGAGGTGGAGGACGGGGTGGCTGAACCGGTGGGACGATGAGATCGATGACGGATCCTCATCCGGTACGGTGGATGAGGGACGTCGAGGTGTTGTTGTGGACGACGTCATTAGGGAAGAGGCTCTGGCTGGGTGGCAGACGAAGCAGGGTGTGGGGTTTCGTCGCGGGTTTTTGTGGCCTCGGTGTATGAATGGGTGGGCGGATGGGATGGCAGTGGGGAACCATGGCTTAGAGACGCGCTTGTACGAAATGTGGGGTAAGTTACGAAAGTACCTCCCCACCAATTTGAGGCGGTTCTTTCGGTTCAGGGGTACCACAGGCATTTCGTGTGTCGGGATTTCACAGGAGGTGGGAGTTTTCACGCGCGTTGTAATTTCGGAATAGCAAGGCACGGGTTGAGATGGAGGGAGTTGTCGGAGCACAACGAGACAAAGATATATCTTAAATATTTCGGGCTAACAAGGCGCGGGTTGAAATTTCCGGACAAGCCTAACGTGTACTGTACCAAATCAATGCGCACTACAAATGTCATTCAAAACTTTGAATTCATGTTATGTTCAATTAAAATATTTCGCTACGTGTATAATGCATGCAACCTACTACTCAAATGAACGTTTTAGTGCATTCCAAACGTATATACTACCGCTTCAATATGAACTAAATTTTTGAATAAGATCTACAGTAATGATTGTTGTGAAGTCAAAGCATTTGAATTCGTTTCTCTGTTTTAATAAGATCTACAATCATCATTATTGTCAAGTTAAACCATCGTTTGTGTATTATCTTCACAGCACACCACATGATTAGTCTCGAGTTACATATGAACTATGTGTACTATATGAACTCGAACTAGATTTTTTGAATCCACTTTATTTTGATTTCAAATCACATTACATTTCTAGCTCTAGCTAGATCTTCATAATCTAAACCATGTCTCATATGTATAATGTGTTTATCACATTATGTATGGTGCCCCGCCCCCTACGCCTACAAGTATTTAGATGTGAGTTGCAAACACCACACATTACCACAAATTCAAATAAAATGTGAGAATGTTCGATATATAGTATTGTTTAGATTGCTCGATATTTAGTTGTAAGCTGCAAACGCCACACATTATCACAAATTCAAATAAAATGTGAGATTGTTTGATGTATAGTATGGTTTAGATTGTTCGGCATTTAGCTGTGAGTTGCAAACGCCATGCATTATCACATTATGGTATAACATGTGCACAACACGTGTATCACCGCTATATTCATGCATGCAATGTTTAAAACACTATGATCTCCTATTCAAATATATGAATCCGCTTTCATATCAAATTATGATCTTTGTTAGTCTCTTACACCCACACAATCCTCTAACCTTTGTAGCTACCACTAACTTTCTCTCGTGCATGCACACGCCCTCCTCGCCCTCCCCCTCCCTCGGCATTCTATCCACCGGGCACATTCATTTTTTTCTTTAGGTCGTTCTCCCAGAGTCTCCACAACTCCTTTCCGACACACACCGATCGATAAACCTCTCCAGCGATGCCTGCCTACAACATACACACACACCTTCAATCTCCTCCTTTATGTGTCCTTGCCTCGTGTCTCTCATACGGTCAGACACACGTGTAAACTCTCGCCCCTCTTTTCATCGATCTCACAACCGCACACTCCTCCCCCTATCTAGCTAGTAGTTGGGCCTCTCGCACCACCTCCTAGCTCCATTCTCTCTGTCTATCCGTCTCGCTGGGCCTTATTTGCCTCTAACAAATGGACATACACCGACCGATCTCTCGCTATACATATAGCTAGCTAGGTCCTTATAACTCGTTTTTACCCACACGTCGATCGATCTACCTCATTAGTTGTGTCTCTCCCTTCCTCCGACAAACAACAATTGATCTACCGATCTAGTTAGGTTTGCTTACCAAACACATGGTTCCCCTTCATCATCCATGGATGCGTCCCGACAGATCTATCACGCACAGGCACACACAGAAACACATCCCCACTCTTATTGATAACATTGCAGTTCCACCCTCAGTTTGTCTAGTAGGCCTCTCCCACCATCTCCGAGAAGCAACTCCATCACCCATCCAGCACTCTACCCCTCTCCCTCCCTCTCCCTCCCTCTCTCTCTCTCTTCTCTCTCTCTCTGTCCCATCATATTTCCCGTCCTTCAGTTATGTATGGATGTCGACCGATCTCCCTCAAGACATAGCTGGGTCTCTCCTTCTCAACACATATACGAGTCGTTCTACCTCTATAGTTAGGCCTCTGCCTACCCCTCCCCCACCCCCTCCCCCCCACACACACACCGATACATCAAGTTCTCTAGTCATGTCTCCCTGCACACACAAACTTGACATGTGCCCTCTAACGTTCCGGTAAGCCAGTCGCCCTATATCTTTGACTTGCACACACACACAATTTCGATGGCTCTCTTCATCGATCTCGCACCCACCCACTTGATCCTCTGTTCGACTCTATCGATAGCTATGACCCCTCCCTCTCTTCTCGTGGATTGCCCGACCCTCTATGTATGATATGGATAGGCCTCCATTTCACACACATTGCATGCAAAAATTTGTTTGAGATGTCATCGACACATATTCCCACAAATAATTCACGAAATCAACCCCCCACCCCACCCCCACCCCCACCCCAAAACAAAAAACACTCACGAACGCGGTTTGTATCTCTCACACACACCCACATAGGTGGGGGACATGCACGAAGAGAAGAGGTGCATGCACGGTGCACGTACTCCCGTCTCTTTCCCAATCACACCCGCGCGGGTACACGGTGGAGCTCATTTCTGTACGAAAAGGCAGCCCACGTGGTAATTTGGCACGTGTACTGGTTGTCCACTTGGTGGAGGGAGGATCGTCTACCACGGGTGAACAAACAAATTGCGACTTGACGCATTATGTTAAATTAAAAAAGAGGCAAACCATGTGGGGCCTACCTTAGAGGCAAGGCTCTATAGACTCGAGTACTTTTGATGTGTCCCGTCAACTCACAGAACGAGGAGAAGCTTGCTTAGTACATCGTCTCCCCCGCCCACGGGCGCGGTGGCTCGCAGGATGAGGTGAATCTTGCTCCGCTTGACGCCCGCTCCCTCGCCCATGCATGCGGCGGCTCGCAGGACGAGGAGAAAAATTTACTACTCCCTACGTTTACTCCTCGTCCCTACTACCTTGGTTATAGAGATTATATCATATTGTTTGGAATATATATGTCCTTTAGTAGATTTCAATATGAAATACTAGTACATACTCCAAACACTGATGTATATAGACGTATTTTAGAGTGTACATTCACTCATTTTGCTCCGTATGTAGTAGCACTCTCCCTCGCCCACGTGGTGGACGTGCAGCAATTCATTCGTTCTCATATAGCCAGAACGATATATACTGCACTACCATTATTACTCGACTTCCTGAAGAGGCGAAGAGCCAGTCACAAGGTTAATATTTTGGAGATGCCAAGCGCAAGGTTATAGGAGAACGAGTAGTAGGTGCCGCGTCATTTATAAATAAAGTTTTTTTTTCTTCAGTGGCAAGTACGCAATATGATAGGTTCATATGGAGAGAAAAGGAAACTGCTCCACTATATACATAGTCAGGACGGGCCAGCCTACATGGTTGCTTGCTGGGGTTGCTCTCTTCACACTCTCTCACACAAAACGACTGTGGCCACATATCTAACATCCCGGGGATCACGTCCGCATCGGGAAGGGGTGGATGCTTAGTGTAGATGCGGTGGCTGTCGCCGACGGCGAAAATCCACTGTCGTCACGTCCTGATCATGGGTCCCCGCCGTTCCTCTCACAAAGCCGGTGAGGTTGCCTTCGTCCCTTGCTCACTGCCGCGACGTGGGCAGTTGCCGCCTCCCGCCGCCCTCCTCAAGGTTGAGCTACGTCCCTCAGGTACAACTCCCTTTACAGCCGGCTTGCACCACTGCTCCAACTGCCCACATCACTCCCTGTGGATATTTCTCTACTTCTTTGCCCCGCATATACCTGATACCTCTACGGGCTTCTACGTACTGTATTTGTGATGAGTTTATGTCTCATCAACTAGTCCCAGTAATCTTATTCTAATCACGCTTCTTCAATTTCTTTGCCACAGGGATGCTCATCTCGATTTTGGTGAAACTGCACAAAATGATCCGATGGTCAAAAGGTTGCAATATTCATTTATTAGGAAGCTCAAACGTTGCCAGCAAATTGAAGCCTGGTCAGGGTTCACGGTTCAAGGGCTAGGGACTGCATGGATCGTTTTTTTCTTTAGCTGCCTCTGTTCCAAAATAAGTGTCAACTTTAGTAGTAGTACAACTTTGTACTAAAGTTTGCACAAAGTTGAGACACTTATTTTGGAACGAAGGGAGTACATATTTGCTATGATCTGTCAATCATTGAGATGCAATAGCATGCATGTTAGTCTCCTTTGTATTTGATGAAATGTTGCAACGGGCAACCTTGGATGCAAGATACATGTAACAGGAGCTGGAAGCTTCATACCATTGTACAAACTTATCTCACTGATAAATTACAGTACGTACTAGTACTATACTAGTACTTCCTCCATTCCTAAATACTCCCATGTCCCAAAATTCTTGTCTTAGATTTGTCTAAATATGGATGTATCTAGTTACATTTTAGTATTAGATACATCCGTATCTAGACAAATATAAGACAAGAATTCTGGGACGGAGGGAGTATAAGTCTTTGTAGAGATTTCACCATGAACCACATGTGGATATATATAGATGCATTTTAAGTGTAGATTCATTCATTTTGTTCCGTATGTAGTTCACCTAGTGGAATCTCTACAAAGACTTATCTACTAGTAATAGCTAGCCCCCACTACTAAGAATTCTCTATCCTCTCCTTGAGCCACATCATCAAAATTGATGTAGCCGTTACATGAAGTAAATCAGTCCATAATAGCCGTCTGATCTAGACGTTGAGAGGATCCGCACTAAGCCACATGCAAGCATGCAGAAATACCATGGCACATGCATGTGAGTGGGTTTTAAATCACATCAACATGTCTGCATGCAAGCATGCACCGGTAGCATGCATGTAAGTGAGCTTTTAAGTCCCATTAACATGTCAAAAAGAAAAATATTATCCCATTATCCAGTAGGAGTTGGCTGATCTTTTTTCCTTACGTGGGATGATCTAAATGATGATGGGAGTTTATTTAGTTTGGCTACCACATTTGTCATGCGGTTATAGAGTGTTTTTTTGGTTCTATGAAATCGATAATTTTGTGTAGAGAGATATACCGCTGTTCCGCGGCAACGCGCGGGGACTCATCTAGTAATATTTAGGAACGGCGGGAGTACTATGTAAAGAGTTAGGTGTCGCACGGTGATACTGTGAGGTGGGCCAGGTAATCACTAAGACTGCGTGTTTTCACTGCTCTTGCACTCCTCCGCTGTAAGAATGGAGAAAATTGTAATCTACCACCTCCTTTCGCCAAAAGCGTGGGACATCCAGCAGTCCTACCACCTCAGTGATAAAGACCAATGAGCCGCCAGATCACATAGACCCAGCAGTAAGTTGGACGGACGAAGCAACCATCACTCTTGCGCCAGTGAGAGGTCGCTTCCGCTCTGCCCGGGCATGAATGCGGCACCGATTCTTTGGAGCGGTGCTGACCGTTTCGGGCGGGAAGCGTGCGTGGGCGATGGAGGGGCTTTGGGTGGGCCAGGCTAGTCAGGAGCGGGCATGGCAGCTGTCCGCATGTCCCTACCGGACACGCCCTGAAACGAGAGCATGCACCGACTCTCGCGGCTAAAATCGTACACAACACACCATCTCTCTGTAGGAGTAGGTCAATCTGTCGCACTCTCTAACACACACATACTGTTAAACACACACATGCACACGCACGCACCTTGGTCCCGTTGCACCTTATAACGTGACTTATTACACCTAGACGGAGGGAGTAGTAAGTATACGAGATACGGTGGCACACTGACTTAAGTCGAATACAAGTGCCCAAAATTTGTGTGCATGTTATAATAAGGATTCACTTAAAATAGTACGTGAGCGAACAGAGGGATCAATTGGACAGTGTTCCCGAGCAGTAGCGAGATGTGTGAGGTAGTAAGATACACCGCTGGCGCTTTTAATTTTTCTTATTAATTTGTTTGTTTCACCCTCTGACTGGTGGGACCCAACGTACTACGTGGAGAGAGGTAAGGTGACTAAGGCTGCATTATTTCTTAACCACTATGGATAGTCTTACCACCAAAGCCACATGACACGATTATGATTGAAAATCCCAATGACTCCCACACACACAAAAAAACACGGCATGCTTGTCACACGAATGCACGAATGTATAAAAGGTTATTTTCCTCTCGTTGAACATAACGGGAGGGTTGTGTTGCTGGTTAGCCTGTTCACTCGTCAAACTTGAGGTCTCGGGTTCGATAACTACACTTGAGCATAATTTTTGCCAGGAGGATTCTTTGACTGGTCAAAATGTTTTCTAGGGTTTGCACGCTTCACACTCTCTCTCCAGTATATATATACACGCCGGAGCCTGAGCGCTTGTAGTTGCTCTCTTCACACTCTCTCGCTGGAGCCTCAGCGCTTGTAGTTGCTCTCTTACACTCTCTCGCCCTCTCCAGATCTAAACAAGACTTCGTTGGCCTCTCTCTCTCCCCTCACTGCTGCTCAAAGAACCGGCAGGATCCGTCCGCCGGGAAGGGAAGGAGGCTTAACGCTGTCGCCATCGGTGAGGGAGGGAATCCACTACCGGCGCAGCTGTTCACTTTCCACCCAGCGGTGGCACGGGAGGGCCTCCGACCCCTTCTTCGCCACCGTCCCGTCGCCCACCGAGCCACACCCCAAGAACCTTAAGGTATATTTTACTTACTCCACATGCATTGCTCTAGCTGCATGTATACCATGAATCTAGGCCTTGGTTCAAAGAGGAAAGGAATGGGGGAAAGTAGTGGGAAAAGTTGTATATAGCATGAATCTAGGACGTGGTTTAAAGAGGAAATGAAGGGGGAAAGTTGCATAGCATGAATCTAGGATGTGGTTCAAAGAGGAAAGGAATGGGGGAAAGTAGTGGGTAAAGTTGTATCGCATAAATCTAGGACGTGGTTCAAAGAGGAAAGGAAGGGGCAAAAGTACTAGTTCAAAAAGGAAAGGAAGGGACAAGGTTGTAGAGTTTGAGCAGGACTAGATTTGCTGCGCTCACATAGGGAAAGGTGTCTAACGATAACAAAACTAGGACCAACACAAATATGCTCCTTGGTTGTTTGTTCTTTGTTGCAACAGACTATGCATGACCACAGTACATCGGTAGATGCACATGGTGCTGGTGCGTCCACTGTCCCGTGCAACTCATTACTTGTTGTTAATATAAGGCCCTGTTTGGTTAAAAACTCCCTAGTCCCTACCTGCTTGGTTCCAGGGAGTAAACATGGACTAGAGGTTATTAAATGACATGCTAAAAGACCATGTTACCCCTAGTAATGAACTAATAGAAACAAGGTGTGATGCGTGGCAGGGGCAACTATTGGAAAAAGTCCCAAAAAGACTCCCTCGGGGTCTTCTTTCTTTAGTCCCAAATGCCCACTTTTAGTCCCTAAAAGTCCCTCCTATTTGGTTTAGATGTGACTGACACAGAGTTTTTTTAGTCCCTACACCAAAATGTCCCTATAAACAAACACCCTCTAATAATGCCGCTGGAAAATTGATGCAATGCCACAGTTAAAAGCAAATTACATGTTTAACGAATTTTATTGTTAATATAATCTCTATGTTAATATTAATCAATGCCACCGTTTGAGAAATGCTATTGTCTTGCTTTCTTTACCATTTAGATAAGGTAGGTGCTTCTTATTGTTGGCTTCTGTGTCATCCACCTTATTGACCACTAATTGTTTCCTTTGCACCTCTGTGTAAGCAGGGTTATCTACTTACTACACATAGACAGAGGGAGTAGTAAGTATACGAGATACAGTGGCACACTGACTTAAGTCGAATACAAGTGCCCAAAATTTGTGTGCATGTTATAATAAGGATTCACTTAAAATAGTACGTGAGCGAACAGAGGGATCAATTGGATAGTGTTCCCGAGCAGTAGCGAGATGTGTGAGGTAGTAAGATACACCGCTGGCGATTTTAATTTTTCTTATTAATTTGTTTGTTTCACCCTCTGACTGGTGGTACCCAACGTACTACGTGGAGACAGGTAAGGTGACTAAGGCTGCATTGATTCTGCACCACTATGAATAGTCTTACCACCAAAGCCACATGACACGATTATGATTGAAATCCCAATGACTCCCACACACACAAAAAAACACGACATGCTTGTCACACGAATGCACGAATGTATAAAAGGTTATTTTCCTCTCGTTGAACATAACGGGAGGGTGGTGTTGCTGGTTAGCCTGTTCGCTCGTCAAACTTGAGGTCTCGGGTTCGATAACTACACTTGAGCATAATTTTTGCCAGGAGGATTCTTTGACTGGTCAAAATGTTTTCTAGGGTTTGCACGCTTCACACTCTCTCTCCAGTATATATATACACGCCGGAGCCTCAGCGCTTGTAGTTGCTCTCTTCACACTCTCTCACCCTCTCCCGCTGGAGCCTCAGCGCTTGTAGTTGCTCTCTCACACTCTCTCGCCCTCTCCAGATCTAAACAAGACTTCGTTGGCCTCTCTCTCTCCCCTCACTGCTGCTCAAAGAACCGGCAGGATCCGTCCACCGAGAAGGGAAGGAGGCTTAGCGCTGTCGCCATCGGCGAGAGAGGGAATCCACTACCGGCGCAGCTGCTCACTTTCCACCCAGCGGCGGCACGGGAGGGCCTCTGACCCCTTCTTCGCCACCGTCCCGTCGCCCACCGAACCACGCCCCAAGAAACTTAAGGTATATTTTACTTACTCCACATGCATTGCTCTAGCTGCATGTATACCATGAATCTAGGACGTGGTTCAAAGAGGAAAGGAGTGGGGGAAAGTAGTGGGAAAAGTTGTATATAGCATGAATCTAGGACGTGGTTCAAAGAGGAAATGAAGGGGGAAAGTTGTATAGCATGAATCTAGGATGTGGTTCAAAGAGGAAAGGAATGGGGGAAAGTAGTGGGGAAAGTTGTATCGCATAAATCTAGGACGTGGTTCAAAGAGGAAAGGAAGGGGCGAAAGTACTAGTTCAAAAAGGAAAGGAAGGGACAAGGCTGTAGAGTTTGAGCAGGACTAGATTTGTTGTGCTCACATAGGGAAAGGTGTCTTTTGACGCCCCCGATTCAATCGTACACTGATCATACACGCAAACATGTACGATCAAGATCAGGGACTCACGGAAAGATATCACAACACAACTCTAAACACAAAAGAAAGACATACAAGCTTCATATTACAAGCCAGGGGCCTCGATGGCTCGAATACAAAAGTTCGATACACAAGAGTCAGCGGAAGCAACAATATCTGAGTACAGACATAAGTTAAATAGGGATGCCTTAAGAAGGCTAGCACAAAAGCAACACGATCGAAGAGGCAAGGCCTCCTACCTGGGACCTCCTAACTACTCTTGGTCTTCGGCGGTCTCCATGTAGTAGTATCCGTCGGCGGTGGCATCTGGCTCCAAGGATCCACCATCTGGTTGCATCAACCGGAAAGAAGAAGGAAGGGGGAAAAGGGGGAGCAAAGCAACCGTGAGTACTCATCCAAAGTACTTGCAAGCATCAGATCTATACTAAGTATGCACTGGTATCAAATGGAAGGTTTGTATCTGTGGACTGAACTGCAGAATGCCAGAATAGAGGGGGAGGACCTAGCTTATCAAAGACTAGCATCTTCACGCAGCTCCGAGCATCTTGCAGCATGTAGAAGAGTAAAGAATAGTAGTTTATAATTAACAAGCATGTTGTAACATTAATGCCCAGAGATCCTTCCTCGACTCCCTGCGAGAAAGCAATCCCGGAGCCACATATCCATCACATATCAAGTATCCATTTCTAGTTGTATAAGATCAGAATACAAGTCTGAACGTCCATTACCAAGGACACGGTATTTGAATAAAGATCTTCCCTGCAGGGGTGCACCACGTTACCCAACACGCTCAATCACTCTGGCCGGACACACCCTTTCTGGGGTCAATGCCCGGCCTCGGAAGATCAACACGTCGCAGCCCGACCTAGGCTTAGCAGAGAGGTCCCCGCCGGTCTACATCCTAAGCACTCCGGGGTCTGGGCCCATTGCCCGTTGCACTCCGGGTCATTATGCGCAAGGGGATACCAGCACCACCCATGATGTGGATGGCACGATCCGGCCCGGCCATAATGCTGAACTGGACGTCTGACAAAGCTTTGGCTGATACCACGATGTCGAGGCCCGTAACTATTCTCGCGTGGTGGTTAGTGCATAAAGGCCAAAGGCCAATTCAGAACAAATACCCAAACCATAGTATATTATTAGCTTGCGGAGACGAGCAGAGACTCACGATCGAAAGTGACCCCGTTGCCCCGTCTCGTGGACTTACGACAACGGCCTAGAATGCCCGGCCGTGCCACGTAACCATCTTGCGGGTGCTCTCCGGGCCCGCCCGACTTCCACCAAGGTCTCAAGTAAAAGTCAAGGTAACTGTGTGTCCAGACATTAAGGGGAAAACCCGAGGAATCACCCCCGGTGGATTCCACTCAATGTAATCATCATGGTGAACGTAAGAGGGACCACCCTCGAGGTTCACACTTGAGGTGTTGAACGACAGAGCCATACAGGGAATGGTGAAAGAGGAAATCACCCTCGATGACCATGACCGAATAGCTACACTACAGAATTATCATCAGGAGTGCGTTATGAGGGATCACCCTCGGCACTCGATAGTAGCTCTTCAGAATCGAGCAACAAAAGGGGCGTGATGTGATGTGAGGTATCGGGCTCTGGTCGTCAATCACGCTGATAGAGTCGTCGATGATGAAGCAGGGGCAACAAGGACAAATACTGGGGGGTCACTGATGGATCACTAACCAACCTATACTAAGCAGTTTAGGATAAGCCGGTAAGGTACAACAGCAGGTTACAAAAGCAGTCTATGCATCAGAATAGGAGCAATCAATAACAATAGAAAAATCTAATGCAAGCATGAGAGTAAAGAATGGGCGATATCGGGATGATCAAAGGGGGATTGCCTGGTTGCTCAAACAAGAAGGAGGGTCGTCGTCAACGTAGTCGATCACAGGGACATCGACATCTGTCTCGGGGTCTACCGGAGAGAAGAGGGGGAAGAAACAGTAAATACATAGCAGGCAAGTGCATAACTGGACAATAGACAGAGCTAGACGTGTTCTAACGCAATGCTAGGCGATACTGGCGAAGGGGGAAACATCCGGGAAAGTATTCTCGGTTCCAGACGTCTGTTAGACAAATGAACCCGAGGGTAAAAGTTGCATGTTTGATATGCTAGGGACGTGTGGCGGGCGATCAGACTGCGTATTTGGATTCGTCTCTTTGTTCTGAGCAACTTTTGTGTACAAAGTATTTTCATCCGACATACGGATTATTTAGATTATTTTCCCAAAGTTTAAATGATTTTCTAGAATTCTAATAATTCAAATTAAAAGCAAAATATACTTTTGTCACCTGGTGCTTCTCTAGCCCATTTGTATGACAATGGGGCCAGTGGGGTTGGGTTGACCCAGTCATAGGTTGACCGATCAATATATGAATAGTAGAAGTGGGTCCCGTGTGTCATTCCCTTTACTTTAATTAGATGATTTTAGTTGTTTTATTTAGGCAGTTGGGCCCGGCGTCACTGACTACTAGTAGTAGCATAGCACTAACAGTAATCTAGTTAGGCCATATGGTAATGGCACTAGCCAAACTCATTGTGTGGCTGTACGTGAAGCTCACGCACAAGCACATACATCATCTGCTGGCGGACATGGCCAAGCATCATTAGCAGCACCTACAGCAGTATTTGAGCAGCAGCGGCATGAGCAGCGGCCACGCAGTAGCAGGCACGCAGAGCAGCGGCTAGCGGCAGTAGCAACAACGACGCAAGGAGCAGCACAACAGCGAAGCAGCGCCGGCGACGACGAGCGCGGCGGTGGCGCGGCCACGCATGGGTGGGCGTGCATGGGGGCATGGCCAGGAAGGCAATGGCGCGACGAGCAGCGGCAGATAGCAACTGTAGTTGTAGCCGGTGGTGTCGCACTCTCTCGTCGCTCTGAAACTGCAGCGTTTTCTTGTCTTCTACCTATTTGCTGTTACAGCAACACATTCTTTCTAGCCTACCGGCCATGTTTGAGCTAATGGCCGCACCATTCCATGGGAGCGAACACTCCAACACTAGATACTACATGCAGAAAACAAAGACTACGAGCACGTACAAGAATGACTCCTTGTACATTTTTATTCTGTTGAAACTGAAAAAATCGACACTTGGGTTAAATGAAGAAGGAAGCAGCATGATTCAATGTCTAACAGCAGCAGTTGTGGCACTGGCAGTAGCGACAGGAGCAATAGGGGCCACGGCAGTGGCGGCTATAGGCGCGCGCAGTAGCAGCTGTTGCAAGGCAGCGGGCGGGGCGGGGCCGTGGGCAGGCGCACACGCGCGAGGGGGCGAACTGGGGCGGCCAGAGACGCAGGGAAAAAGCACGGCCACAACGAGCTCGTGGCCATGGCGGACGATGGCTTCGGTCTCGAACAGAGCGATAAATACGACGACGGATCCGCACGGGAAGGAGAGGGAATGGTTGGGTGCCTCACCGAGGAGACACACGATGGCCCGTTGGTGGCTTAGGAGCAGCAGGACGGTGACAATCATCGCAGACGCGCTGGTGACCGTAGGTTGAAGATGACGATGAATCCAACGATGTAGGGGCTCCCACCAAGGACTCGAGGGTGTGCACGACGCATCAGACGACGACGGAGCTGATGGTCCAGCTCCTAGGCGCCAGGGTCGACGGTGGCTGCGTGGACGAGTCGAGGCATGGCGATGGCGGCGCGGTTGCGAGCGGAGGGAGAGGAGGGCGACGCGAGGGGAATGGGGAGGGGCCGGCTAGGGTTCCAGGCGCAGTGGGTAGATATAGGCAGGGGAATGCCGGAGGAACGTCGGGTGGCCGCCACGGCGACGGCCGGTGCAGTGGCAGGCATCGGCGCTGCCCACGACCCCTCTGTGAACAGGGAGGGGGAGGCAGTGCGTTTGGGCCGGCCTGGTGGTTAGGTGGGCCAAGTGGCCCAGGGGGAGGGGGTTGTCTTGTTTATTTTTTTGTTTAATTACTTCTTGTTATCTACCTTTCACTATTTTAATTAATTTCCACAATACTTTAGTTTAGTTAAAATACAAAAGTAGTTTCTAAATTAGTATTACTATTTATACCTCTGCCACAAAAAGTTTCACTCGCAAATAAAATAGTTTAACTTTTTAGAAATTAAAAAAGGCATTTCAATGGTTGTTTAAGCCACTGTTATATCCCCAAAAGTGGATTTAAACGTTTTACAAAAGTGTTGGGTCACCACCATAATTAGATATGGAATATATGCCACACTTTGAACATTTTATTTTACATGTTTGAGAAAGTTGAATTTTGGACTTTAATTTGAATTTGAAATTGGACCGAATTCGAACCAACGCGAGTTTAACAACAGTAATCATGATGACGTGGATCATTAGCAGGGAATTACTGTAGCTTAATTATCCGGGCGTTACAAATCTCCTCCACTACAAGAAATCTCGTCCCGAGATTTAAGTGGTGAAGTAAGGGGAAAGACTCGAGAAGAACGAAGCTCATCACAAGATAGGTACCTGGGGGCTATCTTACTGAACGTGGCATAGAGGCATCTCTCGAGTTGAAATTTAAGAAAGTCATCAAGAGCAAGATAAGAAGGTGCAATAAGAAGGTTCAAGCGGGTAGGCAATCGTTCGTTGTCTGAAACAAAGGGTGAAAGGGGTTCAGAGCAATGGGAATAAGCATTGCAACTGATACCAGAATGGATCACTAGAAATGTGGCTCATGATTTACATACGAAGGCAAGTGTGAGGAACAATTTTGGAAAACAGGGATGTATATGAGAGTCAGGTTTCGATCCTGTGGAACTGTGGGTTATGGGCCCACCATGTGGGTTAACACCAGGAAGGCGCTAATCATTTTGCATGATCATGATAGCAAGGCAGGTCAGAGGATAGCATGTCAATTATGTTGGCAACAACGTTCGTACCAAGGGCGAGGGACGAAGAGAACCATTTTCCTGCTTGTTAAGACGAGGCAGACCAAGAGGCAAAGTTCGCGTCCATCGATGGCTACCGAAATGTCATCAACAATAGTAACAAGGTCTTACTGACAGAGTTGTACATCGAGGCATTTACATAAGCAGCGAATTATCACTGCTCAGATATGTTAGGTTACAAGAAAGGTTAAACAAAACAAAGGAGATTCGAGTCGGTTATCGGTGTTCTCGAGTGAATAACAACTTAGAACCCATGGAAAATTGGAATCAGCGAGAAATAATAGTTGAAGAAGAACTCGCAAGAAGTTATGTTGTTCCGTGATATTCTCGAGATACAAGAGGGTAATACTCGAGGGTGGAGCAGAATAGAGGTTGGACAGGTGAAGTGGTCTGCAGAAGACAAGTACTTCAACTTGTTCAAGAAATGGGATCAAAGAAGAACTATATGGTCGGAACCACAGTTGCAAAGGACCAAACATAGATACAAGATGAAACCACAAGGGGATTATTATTATTACAAGAAGCTTCCATGATAAGTTCCACACCGGGTCCATGGGCATGAACACAAAGGTTCAAGGTCGACTCCCACTTCTCTAATGCACAACTTTCCATTCACTTCCCGCATTCGAAGAAGTTGTAGTGTTGAAAAAAAATTACCTGACGAAATGCCAGTAGAGCATAACCCGCATAACTTTCGAGTTTACGCGGATTTAGGGAAGACAAAGATTCAACCCATAGGGACACCTTAGGACATATATCACCAACTTCACGAATAAATAACTCAAGCTCGAAAGCATAGTATGGTTGACAAGAGCGGGGATACAATTTACCAAAGGTATTATGTATCCGAGGAAAATCTCACAAGGTTACTGAATATGTAGGATGTTGTCGGATAAAATACACCAAGGATCTGGTGGTCCACGAGGGATCTGATGTGAGCAACGGTACTCAACCAGAAGAAGGAAGAATGCAAGGAGGTCAGATTATAGAAGCAACTGAATAATTTGAAGTTCAAATGCAAATGAATTATGATTCCCAAATAAAGGGATTAGAAGGAAACGCTCTGATCAAGAATGGATAAGTTGAATAGACTTGGGCAGAACCGATGGCAATCTGATTGGCCAAGAACCAGCTCAGGTTCAAGAAAAGGTTTGAGCCGGAATGATAATTTATAAGGATCAACTGATGATTGCGACACAAGCCTATCAAATCGAAAGACTCAAGATGATAATGACAAAGGACGTCAATGGATACTGCTAGGCATATGGAATTAACTAGGGTGTAGGCAGGTAAGACCTCCTAGAGCAATAGGTGGCAGAGGTCATCGAAAGCTCGGATTGTATCACAAAGTATCTTATGAAGCATAAGGATAACTAGGGATGTACAGATACTCGATAAGAACGAGTAATTATCCGTAGGGGCATTCATGCGGCAAGGAACTGCAAGGCAGTAGGCACAAGGCATTCTCGGAACAAATAAGGAGAAATTCAGGGTATCTTGTAATAACAAGATCAACGAGGAATGACTGTATGAACGACAATGTAGGTAGTTACACCTAATGATTTATCGGTGGTAGGGATCGCAACTACGAAGGGTACAAGGGATTTGGTAAAACATCGGAGAGTATCTTCAGAATCTTCTAGTGAAGCAGGCTATCATCTGGAATGAAGGGGCTCTCCGGGAGAAGTATTTACGAGAACCTAGAGTTATAGTTTGCAAAGCCATTTAACCCGAATAGAAGAGAGATCAGATTCCTAGAGTATAGATGAGGAATAAAAGATCCTAATACCACCCAATTGGCGACGTGGGCCCGTAAGCCTCACAGCCATGTTAGTAAATCTGTTTTTCAAAGACGAGACTCAACTTCGGCCAAGGAGTTGGAAAGGGGATCCTGCAGGCAGTCGGCTCTGATACCAACTTGTGACGCCCCCGATTCAATCGTACACTGATCATACACGCAAACATGTACGATCAAGATCAGGGACTCACGGAAAGATATCACAACACAACTCTAAACACAAAAGAAAGACATACAAGCTTCATATTACAAGCCAGGGGCCTCGAGGGCTCGAATACAAAAGCTCGATACACAAGAGTTAGCGGAAGCACCAATATCTGAGTACAGACATAAGTTAAACAGGGATGCCTTAAGAAGGCTAGCACAAAAGCAACACGATCGAAGAGGCAAGGCCTCCTGCCTGGGACCTCCTAACTACTCTTGGTCTTCGGCGGCCTCCATGTAGTAGTATCCGTCGGCGGTGGCATCTGGCTCCAAGGATCCACCATCTAGTTGCATCAACCGGAAAGAAGGAAGGGGGAAAAGGGCGAGCAAAGCAACCGTGAGTACTCATCCAAAGTACTCGCAAGCATTAGATCTATACTAAGTATGCACTGGTATCAAATGGAAGGTTTGTATCTGTGGACTGAACTGCAGAATGCTAGAATAGAGGGGGAGGACCTAGCTTATCAAAGACTAGCATCTTCACACAGCTCCGAGCATCTTGCAGCATGTAGAAGAGTAAAGAATAGCAGTTTATAATTAACAAGCATGTTGTAACATTAATGCCCAGAGATCCTTCCTCGACTCCCTGCGAGAAAGCAATCCCGGAGCCACATATCCATCACATATCAAGTATCCATTTCTAGTTGTATAAGATCAGGATACAAGTCTGAACGTCCATTACCGAGGACACGGTATTCGAATAAAGATCTTCCCTGCAGGGGTGCACCATGTTACCCAACACGCTCGATCACTCTGGCCGGACACACCTTTCTGGGGTCAATGCCCGGCCTCGGAAGATCAACACGTCGCAGCCCGACCTAGGCTCAGCAGAGAGGTCCCCGTCGGTCTACATCCTAAGCACTCCAGGGTCTGGGCCCATCGCTCGTTGCACTCCGGGTCATTGTGCGCAAGGGGATACCAGCACCACCCGTGAAGTGGATGGCACGATCCGGCCCGGCCACAATGCTGAACTAGACGTCTGACAAAGCTTTGGCTGATACCACGACGTCGAGGCCCATAACTATTCTCGCGTGGTGGTTAGTGTGTAAAGGCCAAAGGCAAATTCAGAACAAATACCCAAACCATAGTATATTATTAGCTTGCGGAGACGAGCAGAGACTCACGATCGAAAGTGACCCCGTCGCCCCGTCTCGTGGACTTATGACAAGGGCCTAGAATCCCCGGCCATGCCACGTAACCATCTTGCGGGTGCTCCCCGGGCCCGCCCGACTTCCACCAAGGTCTCAAGTAAAAGTCAAGGTAACTGTGTGTCCAGACATCAAGGGGAAAACCCGAGGAATCACCCCCGGTGGATTCCACTCAATGTAATCATCAAGGTGAACGTAAGAGGGACCACCCTCGAGGTTCACACTTGAGGTGTTGAACGACAGAGCCGTACAGGGAATGGTGAAAGAGGAAATCACCCTCGATGACTACGACCGAATAGCTACACTATAGAATTATCGTCAGGAGTGCGTTATGAGGGATCACCCTCGACACTCGATAGTAGCTCTGCAGAATCGAGCAACAAAAGGGGCGTGATGTGATGTGAGATGTCGGGCTCTGGTCGTCGACCATGCTGATCAAGTCGTCGATGATGAAGCAGGGGCAACAAGGACAAATACTAGGGGGTCACTGATGGATCACTAACCAACCTATACTAAGCAGTTTAGGATAAGCCGGTAAGGTACAACAGCAGGTTACAAAAGCAGGCTATGCATCAGAATAGGAGCAATCAATAACAATAGAAAAATCCAATGCAAGCATGAGAGTAAAGAATGGGCGATATCGGGATGATCAAAGGGGGGCTTGCCTGGTTGCTCAAAAATGAAGGAGGGTCGTCGTCAACGTAGTCGATCACAGGGACATCGGCATCTGTCTCGGGGTCTACCGGAGAGAAGAGGGGGAAGAAACAGTAAATACATAGCAGGCAAGTGCATAACAGGACAATAGACAGAGCTAGACGTGTTCTAACGCAACGCTAAGCGATACTGGCGAAGGGGGAAACATCCGGGAAAGTATTCTCGGTTCCAGACGTCTGTTAGACACATGAACCGGAGGGTAAAAGTTGCATGTTTGCTATGCTAAGGACGTGTGGCGGGCGAACAGACTGCGTATTTGGATTCGTCTCTTCGTTCTGAGCAACTTTTGTGTACAAAGTATTTTCATCCGACATACGGATTATTTAGATTATTGTCCCAAAGTTTAAATGATTTTCTAGAATTCTAATAATTCAAATTAAAAGCAAAATATACTTTTGTCACCTGGTGCTTCTCTAGCCCATTTGTATGACAATGGGGCCAGTGGGGTTGGGTTGACCCAGCATAGGTTGACCGATCAATATATGAATAGTAGAAGTGGGTCCCATGTGTCATTCCCTTTACTTTAATTAGATGATTTTAGTTGTTTTATTTAGGCAGTTGGGCCCGGCGTCACTGACTACTAGTAGTAGCATAGCACTAACAGTAATCTAGCTAGGCCATATGGTAATGGCACTAGCCAAACTCATTGTGTGGATGTACGTGAAGCTCACGCACAAGCACATACATCATCTGCTGGCGGCCATGGCCAAGCATCATCAGCAGCACCTACAGCAGTATTTGAGCAGCAGCGGCATGAGCAGCGGCCACGCAGTAGCAGGCACGCAGAGGAGCGGCTAGCGGCAGTAGCAACAACGACGCAAGGAGCAGCACAACAGCGAAGCAGCGCCGGCGACGACAAGCGCGGCGGTGGCGCGGCCACGCGTGGGTGGGCGTGCACGGGGGCATGGCCAGGAAGGCAATGGCGCGACGAGCACGCGACGAGCAGCGGCAGATAGCAACTGTAGTTGTAGCCGGTGTTCTCGCACTCTCTCGTCGCTCTGAAACTGCAGCGTTTTCTTCTCTTCTACCTATTTGCTGTTACAGCAACACATTCTTTCTAGCCTACCGGCCATGTTTGAGCTAATGGCCGCACCATTCCATGGGAGCGAACACTCCAACACTAGCTACTACATGCAGAAAACAAAGACTATGAGCACGTACAAGAATGACTCCTTGTACATTTTTATTCTGTCGAAACTGAAAAAATCGACACTTAGGTTAACTGAAGAAGGAACCAGCACGATTTAATGTCAAACAGCAACAGCTGTGGCACTGGCAGTAGTGACAGGAGCAATAGGGGCCATGGCAGTGGCGGCTACAGGCACGCGCAGCAGCAGCTGTTGCAAGGCAGCGAGCGGGGCGCGGCCGTGGGCAGGCGCACACGCGCGAGGGGGCGAACTGGGGCGGCCAGAGACGCAGGGAAAAAGCACGGCCACGACGAGCTCGTGGCCATGGCGGACGATGGCTTCGGCCTCGAACAGAGCGACAAATACGACGACGGATCCGCACTGGAAGGAGAGGGGAATGGTTGGGTGCCTCACCAAGGAGGCACGAGATGGCCCGTTGGTAGCTTAGGAGCAACAGGACGGCGACAATCATCGCAGACGTGCTGGTGACCGTAGATTGAAGATGACAACGAATCCGGCGATGTAGGGGCTCCCACCAAGAACTCGAGGGTGTGCACGACGCAGCAGACGACAACGGAGCTGATGGTCCAGCTCCTAGGCGCCAGGGTCGACGGTGGCCGCATGGACGAGTCGAGGCATGGCGATGGCGGCGCAGTTGCGAGCGGAGGGAGAGAAGGGCGACGCGAGGGGTATGGGGAGGGGCCGGCTAGGGTTCCAGGCGCAGTGGGTAGATATAGGCAGGGGGAACGCCGGAGGGCCGTCGGATGGCCGCCACGGCGACTGCCGGTGCAGTGGCAGGCATCGGCGCTGCCCACGATCCCCCCTGTGAACAGGGAGGGGGAGGCAGTGCGTTTGGGCCGGCCTGGTGGTTAGGTGGGCCAAGTGGCCCAGGAGGAGGGGGTTGTCTCGTTTATTTTTTTGTTTAATTACTTTTTGTTATTTACCTTTCACTATTTTAATTAATTTCCACAATACTTTAGTTTAGTTAAAATACAAAAATAGTTTCTAAATTAGTATTACTATTTATACCTCTTCCACAAAAAGTTTCACTCACAAATAAAATAGTTTAACTTTTTAGAAATTAAAAAAGGCATTTCAATGGTTGTTTAAGCCACTGTTATATTCCCAAAAGGGGATTTGAACGTATTACAAAAGTGTTGGGTCACCACCATAATTAGATATGGAATATATGCCACACTTTTAACATTTTATTTTTCATGTTTGAGAAAGTTGAATTTTGGACTTTAATTTGAATTTGAAATTGGACCGAATTCGAACCAACGCGAGTTTAACAACAGTAATCATGATAACGTGGCATCATTAGCAGGGAATTACTGTAGCTTAATTATCCGGGCGTTACATGTCTAAAGATAACAAAACTGGGACCAACACAAATATGCTACTTGGTTGTTTGTTTTTCGTTGCAACAGACTATGCATGACCACAGTACATCGGTAGATGCACATGGTGCTGGTGCGTCCACTGTCCCGTGCAACTCATTAGTTGTTGTTAATATAAGGCCTTGTTTGGTCAAAAACTCCCTAGTCCCTACCTGCTTGGTTCCAGGGACTAAACATGGACTAGAGGTTATTAAATGACATGCTAAAAAACCATGTTACCCCTAGTAATGAACTAATAGAAACAAGGTGTGATGCGTGGTAGGGGAAACTGTTGGAAAAAGTCCCAAAAAGACTCCCTTGGGGTCTTCTTTCTTTAGTCCCAAATGCCCACTTTTAGTCCCTAAAAGTCCCTCCTATTTGGTTTAGATGTGACTGACACAGAGTTTTTTTAGTCCCTACACCAAAATGTCCCTGTAAACAAACACCCTCCAAAAATGCCGCTGGAAAATTGATGCAATGCCACAGTTAAAAGCAAATTACATGTTTAACGAATTTTATTGTTAATATAATATCTATGTTAATATTAATCAATGCCACCGTTTGAGAAATGCTACTGTCTTGCTTTCTTTACCATTTAGATAAGGTAGATGCTTCTTATTGTTGGCTTCTGTGTCATCCACCTTATTGACCACTAATTGTTTCCTTTGCACCTCTGTGTAAACAGGGTTATCTACTTCACCTCGTTGCCATTGTGACCTTTTGTTGCACTACACAAAACACTTTTGTTTTAAGAGTGTTTTGTGCAGTTCAACCAAAATGTCACACCGACAATGTTGCTTGATTGCTTGATCTTAGTGGAACTGCACAAGAGAAGATCTTACTTCCTATCCGGTAAGGCGAATTTGGTTCAGATCTTCTTCTTGTGAGTTGTTTGAATTCCGCATCATGAGAGGTCAGTACTAGCCTTCTTTCACATGATTCTGCAGTGTGCTTTCATATATTGTGCTACTTGTATGATAATGTTGCTTGATTTTAGTGAACTGCACAAATGGAGACAAGACTTCCAATCTGTATGTGCACCGTAATATCCCATTGAGGTAATAGAAGGATATTTCACAACTGCTGGCCTGTATTTTGCCACTTTCATCAGAAAATTAAGTTTAGCACTATACTTGTGCTCCCTAATTGACATGCCAAATCTTACATTGAAGGCGAAGCTTGTCTGTTATTGAACCAAGTGATGAAGGGGAAGAACAAGCGGAAGAAAAACAAAAATCAACTCCCGGTGCTGTAATGAAGCACTAGAACTGTGATGACACAAGTAATGATATAGTTTTGCATCTTAATTTATTGCTATGGCCGGAACGAGCAATTGTTTTGCCACTGATTCGATGCCATACATAATTATCTCTAGTTGTGCAAACAGGGATCTTCTTTGAAGATACCATATATTTTAGTGGAACTGCACAAGAAGATGTTGGAAACGTTAAACTAATCAAGGAGTATATAGTAAGCATGGCCACCCCCATAGAGAGCAACAGATGGTTCCGGAGAAGTGCTTCATCTGTATGCTCTACACAATCAGCCTCCTGACAAAGGTTGGTACTCGCCCACTGATTTTATCCATATGATTGAGCTTTGTCATCTCTATTGGTGTTGTGCTACTGTTTAGATACTGTCATGAAAAAGTGGTATTGTCCTTGAGAAGTGCTTCATCTGTGTTGTTTTAAATATTTCCTTTCCTTTTTTTTCGATCAAACAGGGATGCTAGCATTTAGTAGTCCTCTTATCTTTGCACAACAGGATCATCTTCCTCTGAAGAAGAATATGGAGTACGTGAAGTGACTAGTTCTGATTATGCCAGGATGAAGAAGCCCTGTCTATCTTCTCATCAGAAGGAGCAGTTGAAGGATGGTTACATTACTCCCCACAAGACCAAACTAACTTTGGCTCAGAAGGACTGACAAATCTTCATTTTTTTGCTGTGATGCGCGAGTACAATGTTGTTCTAGGATTCTCTCTGGTGAGTTCCATTTTTCTAAAAGTGTGCTCTACATGGACCATGTATGTGCCTGTTGAAACTGTCAATTCATAGTACAATTTGCTTTATACTAATCACTTTTTTGTATTTGTGCAAACAGGGGTGCTCAGCTTGATTTCACTGGGAACTGCACAAAATGTTCATGAATACATCAAATCATTCATTTCCACCACAACAAAGGAGGTGCCCATAAGTTTAAGGCGTTGCAACATATAAGGGCGAAATCATACAAGCTACGCACGAATTTGGTTGATTTTGGTGGAACTGCACAAAAAGAACAGCTGGTTTATTTAGCACGAGGTGCCATGTCAATGTCCGAACTGATGGCAAACCCTGCCCATTCCACAATCGTAGGCATTTGATATTTTGGAATGGGACAACCTTGTCAAATTTTGCTCATTGATTTTAGCAAGATATGCGTTTGATATTTTCGAATGGGACGCCCTTTGCTGTCAGCAGCGTCGGTCAATTTTTTTCTTTATTCTTTAGTTGTGAAGTAAATATTGCCTCTGACATGTGAGTCGCTGAGATGCATAATCATCGATTGTTTTGAATGTTCTCTATGAATTGCCAGGCCTGTGTGTTTGATTGCAATGTACAGAAACACTAAAAAGCTGCTCAAACTCTTTGTACTCCTTCTGTTCCTTTTTACTTCGCACATTGTGAAAGTGCATACTTTTTTGTATAAGATTGGTCAAAGTAGAGATACTTTGACTGCAGACAAAACTTGTATGCAGACTAGAAAGGACCAGAGGGAGTACATGTGAAACAGCTACAAACGAGGTGATCACCCTGGGAATAATGCTAGTACGTATTGTTTTGCATGTTGATCCAATGCCAGTGATACCGGAATTCGAACTAATTGAAATAAATTCATTCATACACGGTCGGATTTCATATAAACATGTCGGATTTCATTACATTTCATACATTCTTCAACTAAAAAGGGGTGCGCTGGAGGTATAATTAATTAACCGAAGCCACCCACCTGTGTCCTACTGAGCCGAATAGAAGCTTCAGTGACTTAACTGCAGGTGCAGTTGCGTAACTGACATGTGGCCTGTTGGGCCCACGTGTCAGTCAGCCAACTGCACCAGAAGTTAAGTAGAAGCAGCGTTCTTCTCCAGCGCAGCTCTCCGACTCCACGTCGCCACCAAGAAGCTAACCAGCCGTCAATGGTCAACCCGCCTAGCTTGCCTTCAGCCGGAGGGTAGCAGCGGTGGCC
Organism: Triticum aestivum; assembly: GCF_018294505.1. NCBI lineage: Eukaryota > Viridiplantae > Streptophyta > Magnoliopsida > Poales > Poaceae > Triticum > Triticum aestivum. The sequence goes on along the minus strand of NC_057804.1, from coordinate 435,155,236 downwards.
TTACTTGGACCCGAGCGGCGGCGACCTACCGTGTTCTACTCTTCCTCATTTTCAATGTGGCGCGGCCTCGCTGGCAGCAAGGCGGGGCCTCAGCGGAGTCGGCGATGTCCTCTCTCTCATTGCTGGCGGGCGGCGCCTCAGCGGAGCGGTGGAAATCCTCCCCCACGTTGCCGGCAGGGTGGGGCCTCGGCTGAGCTGGCGATGTCCTCTGCCTTGTTGTTGGCGGGGCGGGGCCTCAGCGGAGCCGGCGGTGTCCTCTGCCTCGTTGTTGGGGCCGCGGGGCCTCGACGGAGCCGGCGGTGTCCTCTGCCTTGTTGTTGGCGCCGTGGGGCCTCGGCGGAGCAGGGCCTCATCGACGCTAGCGGAGCGGGGACTCGTCGGAGCCGGCATTGTCATCTGCCTCATCCTCGGTCTCGCCAAACAGCGCCTCGCCGCTTCATCGCCCTCTTTGCTAGCCTCTTTGTAGGCGGCCGCAGCCTCCGCCACCCGCATGCGGTACCGCCAGCGCTCGAGGCGGCCCTTGCGGGCGGAGCGGTACGAGTCGAGCAGCGCCTCCTGCTTCGCCTACTCCGCAGAGATTTGCTCCTCCGCCTGCAGGTGCTCCTGGAGGAGATGGTGGTTGTAGGCGGCGTCGGCCTGCGCCTCCCAGAACTACTCCTCACGCATCTGCCTCACCCTATCCATATATTGGGCACGGGCCTCGCCGATGGTCATGGTGCAATGCACCGGCGAGGATGGCTCGGAGGAGGGGGTTGGCGCCGGATCGTCGACTACCATGTTCTCCATTGGGACGTCGTCGTCCTCCGGCTGCCTGCCGGCCAGCCGGTCGGCATCAATGGCCGCCATCTCCTTGTGGTCCATCGTCCGCCCGTCCCAAAGAGCGCTGGAGCGCGAGGAAGCCATGGTGGGCAGTAGTGGTGTGGACAGGAGAAAGGGAATGGATGCGGATGACTGCGGCTATGGCTGGCGCAGCAGTTTATATAGCAATGGTGGGCGGGCGGAGGGACGGACGTGTGGCACCGGAGTAGCCGCCTCGCAACCGCGTATCATTAATGTGTGTGGCAGATGGACGGAAGGACGGCACTTGTGTCTTTTGAAGGCGGAGCAATCGCCTGCACCGGGAAGCGGGGCGGCCGGCGCTGACTGTTTCGGGCAGAAAGCGCGCGCGGGCGAGGAGATGACTTTACTTGGATAGGATGATAATGGGGACCCACGAGGTCCATAGCCTCACGTACGCAAGTGCCTCCTTATTATTATTTATATATATATATATATATATATATATATATATATATATAACTATAATTTATTTTGCTTCCTCCTGGTTTTCTGACATCACGGTCCCACACCATTGTCAACCTATGTACTCCCTCCTTTCCGGTTTATAGGGCTTATCTCAAAATTTTAGTTTTTCCATTTTATAAGGCTCAATTTGGTTGTTTTCCATCACATGTTCAGATTCCAAGGTGCATTAAATCATTGCATGCAAGTATTAAGAGAAAATTGACCAATGCATGTACTTTATGCAAGCATGCATTGCAATTAATGCATTGATAAACATAATTTTTTGAGGATAACAAGAGCATTAATTAGGTGCTTTTGCAAAACTACAAAAAGTATTACACCACTCACCATCTACCTTGATTGGTGAGATTTTTGAATTAAGCATTTTAAACCGGAAAGGAGGGAGTAGTCAATAAACGAGAGAATTGCACAAGAAGCGGCCGACAGCTGGGACCAAGTGCTACCTCTTGAGCACTGCGTTGGATTTCCCCGAAGAGGAGAGGATGATGCAGTAAAGTAGCGTAAGTATTTCCCTCAATTTTTGAGAACCAAGGTATCAATCTAGTAGGAGACCACGCACAAGTCCCTCGTACGTACACAAAACGATAGCAACTCGCAACCAACGCTTAGGGGTTGTCAATCCCTTCACGGTCACTTACGAGAGTGAGATTTGATAGAGATAATATTTTTGGTATTTTTGATAGATAGATGCAAAGTAAAAGTAAAGGCAAAGTAAAAAACAAAGCAAGTAAATAAAGTGATATAGATTGATATGATGAGAATAGACCCGGGGGCCATAGGTTTCACTAGTGGCTTCTCTCAAGAGCATAAGTATTCTACGGTGGGTGAACAAATTACTGTTGAGCAATTGACAGAATTTAGCATAGTTATGAGTATATCTAGGCAATGATCATGTATATAGGCATCACATCCAAAACAAGTAGATCGAAACGATTTTGCATCTACTACTATTACTCCACTCATCGACCGCTATCCAGCATGCATCTAGAGTATTAAGTAAAATTAGAGTAACGCCGTAAGCAAGATGACATGATGTAGAGGGATAAATTCATGCAATATGATAAAAAAAACATCTTGTTATCCTCGATGGCAATAATACAATACGTGCCTTGCAACTCTTTCTATCACTGAGTAAGGACACCGCAAGATTGAACCCAAAGCTAAGCACTTCTCCCATTGCAAGAACTACCAATCTAGTTGGCCAAACCAAAAAGGATAATTCGAAGATACTTGCAAAGATAACTCAATCATACATAAAAGAATTCAGAGAAGAATCAAATATTTTCCATAGATAATACTGGATCATAAACCCACAATTCATCGATCTCAACAAACACACCACAAAAAGAAGATTACATCGAATAGATCTCCACGAGAGAGGGGGAGAACATTGTATTGAGATCCAAAAAGAGAGAAGAAGCCATCTAGCTACTAGCTATGGACTCGAAGGTCTGAAGTAAACTACTCACACTTCATCGGAGGGGCTATGGTGATGATGTAGAAGCCCTCCATGGTGGATGCCCCCTCCGGCGGAGCTCGGGAACAGGCCCCAAGACGGGATCTTGTGGATACAGAAGGTTGCGGCGGTGGAATTAGGTTTTTGGCTCCTGTTCTGATCATTCGGGGATACGTAGGTATATATAGGAGGAAGGAGTACGTCGGTGGAGCTCCGAGGGGCCCACGAGGTAGGGGGTCGCGCCCTCCACCCTCGTGACCTCCTCGGGCACTGCTTGGAGTAGGGTCCAAGTCTCCTGGGTCACGTTCGGTTGGAAAATCACGATCCCGAAGGTTTCATTCCGTTTGGACTCCGTTTGATATTATGTTTGTTCGAAATACTGAAAAAGGCAAAAACAGCAATTCTGGGCTGGGCCTCCGGTTAATAGGTTAGTCCCAAAAGTAATATAAAAGTGGAAAATAAAGCCCAATATAGTCCAAAATAGTAGATAAAGTAGCATGGAGCAATCAAAAATTATAGATATGTTGGAGACGTATCACCAAGCAGCTCGAGCAGTATTTGTGTTTTTGAGGTGTGAGCACTGCAGAGTTTTTTGATGTTTAGCCCAGATATTAATTTTTCTCCTCTGAACAACAACGAAAACATCGTTGCAGGTATTAACTGGGCGGGCTGTGGCCCGTCTAGCCCAGGCCAAATATCCAGCCCAGATACTAATTTTTTTCAAGCTGAAAATGGCTAGCCCAGCTATACTTTTTTTAGGAATACCCAGGCAAGGTCAAGTTGTTATTCTCCGCCCCGCTGAGCTGCAAATTTTTCCTAGGAGGGATGCATTAGGCTTAACAAGAAAATGGGCTTTAAGAAATAATAAATGGGATGTAATTATAAAAACTGGATAGTAACTATAAAAAAATGCACCAAATAGTGATTACTTTATAAAATATTATTTTTGGATATTGAAAATTTTAATTTCATTAATTGTTGCGAGCGCAATGTTTCGTTGGATTTTTACGTAATATAAATTTATATTGAAATTGTATTTAATCTGACTAGAAATTTCGGGATAAAAATATTCGGATCCCAACAAAATGTGGGAAATTTTATTGAATTCTGCTTTGAACGGTTGGTTGAAATGGGTTGTACTTTTAACAAACTGTAAATGGGTTGTAGTAAATTCCATTAGAATTCAAAAATGGGCTACACATTCTTACAAATGTCAAATGGGCTATAAGTTCTCTGCCACATTCTTCTGGCCTTACTAAGTTGACACGTCCCCTAAAAAAACAGAGTTGACGCATATGCAAGACTTTGTGAACTTATAGTCAACACATGGTTCTAGCAGCAGTAGCCGTTGGATGTCCATCCAACGGATGCCATGCTTCTTCTTCAATCTCGGATATTCTAGCTTCACCTGCCCAAAAAATGATTCCTCCCCCTGACATCTGGGGCGCACCGTTTCAGATGCTGACCTGTGGGCCTACTAAGTTGACGTACCAAGGGCTTTGTCAACTTAGTCAATATAAACGATTCTAGCTGCAGTGACCGTACGATGTCCATCCAACGGCCGGCATGCTTCTTCAACCTCTGGTCTTCTTGCTCCAGCCGCCCAAAGCAGCGCCGGTCGTGCCGCCTGCTCCTACCTCCCGTGGCCGGCTGTGCTGCCGCAGAGGCCTAACTGCCCCCTACTACTCCCACCGCTGGCCAGGCCATCCCTCCACTCACCCACACCCCCTGTTATTCTGCGGCGACGGCAGCGCAGCCGAACCAGTGAACCCTCGTACTCCTCTCCGCGTGTGCATCCACTACCGCGTCTTCCCCGGCTCCGCGTCGTCCCCTTCCTAGGCCTCGCCATCGTCCACCGCCGTGGTGCTCTCGACGCGGCATGGTCAACATGGTCAAGGAACGACTTCCATCGGACATGGACTGTACATGGAGAGGCTGACAGCTGGGTCCACGGCAGCCGCAAGGAAGTGCCTCCTTATTACGCGCAAAATAATTATTCCTCCTCCTGACAGCGGGACCCACCGGACGGGCCATCGTATTTCGCGAAAAAAATGATTCGGCCCCTGAATGCTGGGACCCACGAGCTACATCTTCGCACGCAAGGAAGTGCGTCCGAAAAAACGATTCACCCCCTAACTGTTGGGACCCACCAACTACATCTTCGCACGCAAGGAAGTGCGTCCGAAAAAAATGATTCGCCCCCCGACTGTTGGGACCCACCAGCTACACCTTCGCACGCAAGGAAGTGCGTCCGGGCAAAAAAAAGGATTCGCCCCCTGACTGCTGGGACCCAGCAGCTACACCTTCGCACGCAAGGAAGTGCGTCCGGGCAAAAAAAACCAAAACGATTCACCCCCCTGACTGCTGGGACCCACCAGCTACATCTTCACAGGCAAGGAAGTGCCTGACAGTCGGGACCCACCTGGTCGAAGCGTACGTAGCGTTGTCATCCTAGTCGCGAACGTGTACGTACATACTGGTCGATGTAGATGCGCGCACGTGTCGTAGTAGAGGCGCGCACGTGTCGTAATAGAGGCGCGCACGTAGCATGTACGCGTACATACAACGGCCAGGGTGCAAGAAAGAAAATACGACCACGTATGTGTACATACGGGCGGGGTCTCGAATGCCTACTCGCGCATACGTACGGCGAGGGCTCGTGTTCATGGGGAGGCAACGGAATGCGTCATGTTCATGGGGAGGCAACAAAATGTGCCGTGTTCATGGGGAGGCAACATAATGTGCCGTGTTCATCGGGAGGCAATGGAACGCGTGGGAGCCAACCGGCTTGGATGGAACAGGCGATGGAAACGAGGCCTGGCGTACTGCAGAACAGAGGAAACGGCCTTGTGTTCGACCGGCCACGTTCAAAAAGGGGTCCTGTTTATCGGGAGGGGTCTGGCGTACCGCAAAACGGAGGAAACGGACCTCCTGCGGTCAAAACGGGGGTCCTATTGATCGGGAGGGGTGTGGCGTACCGCAAAATGGACGAAACGGACCTCCTACGGTTGAAACGGGGGTCCTGATAATCGGGAGGGGTGTGGCGTACCGCAAAACGGACGAAACAAACTTGTGTTGGAGCGCTACAGTCGAAACGGGGGTCCTGTTCATCGGGAGGGGTGTGGCGTACCGCAAAACGGGACTCCACGGGATACTGTTCATCTCCATCGTCGACTTCCTCCAGCCTCCACAGGCTCCTGTTCATCCAGCCTCCACCGCGCGCTACTCCACCGGCTACTGTTCAACCACCCCTCCACCATCTATTGTTCATCCAGCCGTCCACACCACGGGGTCCTGTTCAACCACCTCTCCACGGCCACCCCTCCACCATCTACTGTTCATCCAGCCCTCTACACCACGGGGTCATGTTCATCCAGAAGCAACGCCACCGCTCACTGTTCATCCAACCCCCCCCCCCCCCCCCCCGCAACGCTCACTCTTCATCTAATCGATCGGCTTCAGTTAGCAGCAGTAGCGAAGGAATTGCTCGATCAGGTTCAGTTAACAGCCATCGATCGATCGCTTGGGTTCAGTAACGCGTAGCCTGCAGTGCAATCGCTCGGGTTCAGTTAGAGCCCAATGCCTCGCTCAGGTTCAGTTAGAGCCAACGCCGCACACACACACGCGTACGTGTACGAGAGAAACGCGCATCGCTCGGCCCCCGACCTCCCACCGTAACCGGCAACTCTCCGAAATTTTCCTCCCCCTCGCTTCTACCATGGTTTTTTCCGTCATGGACGGCACAAAGAATGTCATGCAGCTGCATCTCCGGCCCGCCCAGGACGAAAAGCCCATTTTATGTCATGATTTTTTGTCATAGAAGTAGGAGCCCACCACATCTATGATGATACCGGATTTTGTCACAATTATCGTCATAGAAGTGTCATATGTATGACAGAAAAAAAATTCGTTCGGCCCAAAATGTCACGGATGTGTCTTTTTTTTGTAGTGGTGGGAAGAAGATCAATACCCCAAGACGAAGTTTGTTCCCGAACAAGATAAGTATGATCCTACTTCTTTCCGAGGGACACAAGCTCAAGATGATCTTCCACCAGAAGACCACAAGCAAAAAAGGCCAGGACAAGCTTCAAGAGGAGATCGATGCATTTGAAGAAGCTCCCAAGGCCTTGGTCAAGTGGGTTCCCAAGACTACATCAAGTTCTACTTCATCAAGTTCCACTACTACCCCAAGTATTCCCATCAAGATGATGTGGATTCCAAAGAAGAAGGACTAGAGAGTTCTTGAGGATGACTCCACCAATATTCTTCACTCATATCATGTTGGCAAGGACAAGTGCAATCTACTTCCACATCTAGCACTAGTTCAAGGAGTCACAAACCCTCTTGTTGGTAACACAAGGGACAAGGTAACCTAATGCTTTCATGGACATCATCTTGTGTGTGCATCACTCTATGTCTATGGATATCCTTGTTTGTTCCTTGTGGGACTAACCCGTGTACGTATTGAAAGTGCAACTCACTCCAATGGATTGCTCCAAATGATCTACAACAACATTGAGCGTCCACATCTTCAACACCTACATGAAATCATCATCGACAAAACCCAAGGTTAGTTCATCCCTCTTAGGGGGGATCTCACATCTAGGGGGAGCTTTACTCTAAAGAATTGAGCTAAAGCAACTCTAATGGTGTGAACACAACAATGCTTTATGTAAAAGTGGTAACCCCACTTGTGCTTAAACGATGAGTATGACCTATGATCAAATGTTCTCATTTGACTCCTAAGTCAATATACTCATATATAGATGACCTAGTCATCGCCAATTATTTGATAGATGCTAGAATTGGTTGTGCATGCTTTGCCACATATTTCATTTGCCATTTTATTGTGTGAGCATGTTGGTTGCATATTTTACTCATTTGAGGACATCCACTTGTTGTTTTGATTGTTTGGCTCTTTTTCTTTTGCCAAGTGGATGGACAAGAATGCCTAAGAACCTTCTCTAGCTATCTATGCTTTTCTCTTCTCAAACTCTATTCATGCTACTTCACAAAGTTTGATCAAGTCAGATTCGAACCACTCTATGTGAGGAGAACTCGGAGTCCCCGATTCGTCATAGACTTAAACTTCCAAAACCTCTTTGTGCATTTCGGTCTGACCGAGACATCCATTTCAGTCAAACCGAGTTCACTAAGTTGATCTAGGTTTTCATCTCGATGCAACCGATTTTAACACTTCGGTCACATCGAGCTGCAGCAACCACTTGCGATTCTGCAATCTCGGTGCCACCGAGTTGTTCCACTCGGTCACACTGACAGGGTCGGGATATAAATACCCACGGGTGAGATTTTGGAAATAACTTCAAATCCTCTCAGCCCGTGCGTGTCCTGCTCTGCCTCCTCGGGTCTCAGGGTCGTCTCCTCGCCGCCAACAACCTCCCGTCGTTGGATTCTACCACCGTCGATGGATTCTGCTTTGTCGTCGCCGCCGTAGCGAACACTCGCCGTTCTAGGGTACGTGTTCGACCCCTTGTGCTGTCATTTTCACTCTGATTCCTAGCACAAGGACAATGCCATGTTTCTTGCCACGAATGATATTAATCTATCCAGCTAAATCTTCCTTAGGTCTAGATTGATTCGAAAAGTTTAGGGTTAGCTCTCCACAGAACCCATCTCGGACCGACCGAAATGTAGAAATCGGTCTCACCGATTCGTCTTAGGCCATTGCGCATGCGCTTTTTGGTCTGACCGAAATGTGCAAAGCGGTGTGACCGAGTTCAGGATTCTGTGAAACCCTAGCAATCTCAGTGCCACCGAACTGTGACTCGGCCCAACCAATTTCACTAGTTTAGGTTCCAAGTGTTGTTTCGGTAGCACCAAGTTTGTCAATTCGGTAGCTCCGAGATCACTTCTGTAGAGAACTAAAACTAAGTTTTTGACTCAATTTGTTTTGCAAAACCTCTGTACTTTGTGATGCTCATCAACTCTACCTCATCTACAACCTATTCACAGGGTCTGCTGACAGTTTGCCTGCAAGATGTCTGACCAGAGTGATTGTCACGCCCAATATGCGACCCTATCCAAAAGGAACTCGAAGGTCCCACCAAGGATAGACCCGCATATTGAAACACTTTTGCAAGGTGGATATCATTACATCAACATTACATGATAGATGGGGATACATACAAGAGGCATACAATGCCACATGAATACAACATCATGATACATCAGAGCACCATCCGACTACGGATGAAACACAAATAGAAACTCAAACGACATCCACCCTACCAGCCCAGGCTGCCGACCTAGAACATATCCCCTGATCGAAGAAGCAGAAGAAGAACTCAACGCAAGCAAGCATCGCTCTCGCGTCATGATCATCGCACAACATGTACCTGCAACTGTTGTTGTAGTAATCTGTGAGCCACGAGGACTCAGCAATCCCATTACCATGGGTATCAAGACTAGCAAAGCTTAAAGGGAAAGGAAGGGGTAAAGTGGTGAGGTTGCAGCAGCGACTAAGCATATATGGTGGCTAACATACGCAAATAAGAGCGAGAAGACAGCAAGCAGAATGGTCGTCAACTAGTAATGATCAAGAAGTGATCCTGAACTCCTACTTACGTCAAACATAACCCAGAAACCGTGTTCACTTCCCGGACTCCGCCAAAAAGAGACCATCATGGCTACACACACGGTTGATGCATTTTAATTCGGATCTGGTGTCAAGTTATCTACAACCGGACATTAACAAATTCCCATCTGCCTATAACCGCAGGCACGGCTTTCGAAAGATTATACCCTGCATGGGTGTCCCAACTTAGCCCATGACAAGCTCTCGCGATCAACGAAGGAATAGACCTTCTCCCAGGAAGACCCGATCAGACTCGGAATCCCGGTTTACAAGACATTTCGACAATGGTAAAACAAGACCAGCAAAGCCTCCCGCTGTGCCGACAAATCCCGATAGAAGGTGCACATATCTCGTTCTCAGGGCACACCGGATGAGCCAGACGTTGGGTTGGCATAGACACTGGTTGCCCAGGGGGCGCCGGACATCGCTCGGTTTGGACCAACACTTAGACAAGCACTGGCCCGGGGGGGCTAAAATAAAGATGACCCTCGGGTTGGCCGACCCAAGGGAAAGGGTAGGTGGTGGTGAGGCAAATGGTAAAACCAAGATTGGGCCTTGCTGGAGGAGTTTTATTCAAAGCGAACTGTCAAGGGGGTCCCATAAATCACCCGACTGCGTAAGGAACGCAAAATCCAGGAACATAACACCGGTATGACAGAAACTAGGGCGGCAAGAGTGGAACAAAACACTAGGCAAAAGGCCGAGTCTTCCACCCTTTACCAAGTATATAGATGCATTAATAATATATGAGATATTGTGATATCCCAACCAAAATCCTGTCCACCATGGAGAAATCTTCAACTTCACCTACAACTAGCAACGCTATAAGAGGGCTGAGCAAAAGCGGTAACATAGCCAAACAACAGGTTGCGTAGGAAAGGTGTCAAAGGTTACAGGTTCATGGCAATATGGGATGGCTTGATAAACAGGTGATAGGTAACGCAGCAAAGCGATAGAACGAAGCACTAGCATAGCAATGACAGTAGTGAGATCCTGGGTAGCGGTCATCTTGCCTGAAATCTCGCTAGGAAGACGAACGAGTCCATGAAGAAGATGAAGCCACGAAGACAAACCAAGCGTAGACGAACGAATCCTCACGATCGCAACGAAACAGGAACTATCGAACAGAAGCACACAACATAGTAAACACACCACACATGAACAAGGCATGATGCACGAACAAGCATGATGCAAGACAATACTACATGAAGCTACTCATGGCAAGGGATGATGCAAACAAGAGCAACACACCAAGGCAAGTTTAAATGAGGCCGGGAACAACATATAACAATTCCGGTAAGTCCTCATATGCATATTTCAAAATTGGTCCAGATCTGAATAAACCTTATGTTCAAGTTGTTAAACAGCAACTTAAGATGCAACAAGATGATCTACACGAGATTCTAGTCAAGTTACTTATAAAGTTCATTTAGTTCGGAGCTACGGACTAGAAGATATGAGCAAAACAAGTTAAACATGGCATAGATGCAAAATGCACCCACACATCAAGCAAACACCTCAAAACAAGGATGCAACATGATAATATGAATCTACATGCAAAATCACGCAACTTACATATAGAGCACACTCAAAACGGAGCAACGGTTCAACACACACACACTATACAAGTTTAAAGGACAAGTTGTCCAAAACAGCAACTAGGCATATTGCAAGCATCAAAACGACAAGCTACAGCACTCCAACATGAGAACAAAAGGCATGGACATGATGTACAGGTAAAGCATAACAAAACATGAACACTGAGCTATCTCCAGAAATCACTAGAACATGCTCAAACACACATGATAAGATTGCAAGTAATGACAATTTCAGACTTTGCAGAAAATAACATCATGATGCAATGTTTAGAGCTATCAAACAACATGTTACAGGAACTTATCGTGGCAAACAAAGGCATGGCATGAAACTACTAAATGCATAGATCAAAAGTCCTTTATTGACCATGAGCCAAAAAGGATCAGAAAATATGATATCACCCACGTAAACATGGCAAGTTATAATACAGATTCAAACATGGCAGGAACATAATTATGAAGGCATGTTAATGAGCTTGTACCACTCACTACAGAGCAACACATGGCATGGCAAGGCAACCAACAGTAAGAAGGCATGTTTGTGAAGCTAAGAATGGCAAGAGCAAGGTCATAGGGTGCATGGATCACTAGCAAAACACATGGTAACAACTGAACTTAATGTTAACAGGCTGGCAGCAACATTATCAAGCAACTTTAGAGAAAGATATGGACAAGCTACAACAAGATATAAATGCAACCAGGGGCATGTATGGTTAGAGGATGACATGTAGATCAAAACATGTTTATAGAACATCACCAGATTATGCATAGAATGATTAGTAGCAACATGTTTATATAGCATCACGAAATAACAGATTCAGCCTAGCAAAACAGCAATATCATGTACCCTACTTAACAAGCTCGATTCACTCACCACAAGTCATTGCATGACAAGATAAGCATAGCATCATCAAGAAGACATGTTTATGTAACCAACAAAGTCAAGAACAAGTCCATAGCATGCAAGGATCAACTATAGCAACCTTGGTAAAATTGAATAACATGTAAACAATCTGCCAGGAAACATTTTGAAGCAAAAGTAGAGCACTCAAATGGCATGCTAGACTACTCCATAATTGCAACCAAGGGTATGAATGGATAGACAAAAACCACATGTTCAAAACATCCTTACTGAAGTATCTCAAAATATGCATGGATCTCTCTGTAGCATCATGTTTACATGGCATCAAAATAACAGCAGAACAGGAACTAAAATCAGTAACATCACGATGCTTAGTTTGCATGCTTGTGCTAGTCACCACATTGATCACAAAAATGCATGGTAAGCACCTCTGTAAAGAAGACATGGCATAGTTCAAAACACATGTAAACATCAACCTCATAGGATGCACACATCAATCATGGCAAAAATGACAAAAGAGCTCGTTCTGTTAAGAAACAGCAGAAAACATTATGAAGCACTCTTACAATGATGATTCAGGCATCTAGATGACCTCAAATGAATATGATGCAATGTAATGAAATGATGTACTCGTTGATACGAACAATTTGACATATTACATGCACGAAACGGAGCTACGTATGTAGAGATACGACGCGATGAACATGGCATGAAAATTACATAGATTCGGGGACTTAGGCATATTTCAGGAAAAAAACATGCGGGCGCAATATAATTATGTGACGTTCGGGCGGGGATTAGGCGGGCTCACCTAGCAGGCCGAAGCCCAAGACGGGGAAGCAGGCCGGGGGAAGCTGGAGTGGGCCTGGGGCGAGTCTGGCTGGGCCGGTCGCTGGGCTGGCGACCCACGCGGGGCCCACGTGGCCCACGCGGTCA